>NW_021682587.1:0-6563 GCF_001412515.2 Diachasma alloeum | reverse complement strand
AAAAGACTGTCGCGAGGAAGTTTGTAGACAATAACGCACGTAAGGTCCAAAAAGCAGAACTTCCGAGCAAGGTGTTGATAGCTTTCTTGAGATATTTGATAGAGAATGAGGTGTCATCGAAGAACGAGAAAACCGTTAACAAATTCAAAAAATATGCATCTACTCAAAAGATTAAATTGTCTACATTAAAGGCTAGCACACTTTTATCTAGACTTGATATACAAGCATACAGTCCATTTATCGCGGGAGACGATACATTTGATCTCAGTCAAGATGAAATTGCGAAATTGAAAAAAATTTTGAAAATACAGTAGCAGAAAACAACAAATTCAACTTTACCAACTTTGGAGGAATCAGGAATAACTCTATAAAGAATTTAGAATGATCGAAAAATGATTGAAAACATAAAACAGCACTTTCCAAACGAAGAATTCATTATTCCTACATTATACAGACTTTGAGGGACGCTCAATCAACGCAAAATCATCTAACAGATACTCAATCATCACAATAAGTTGTTGGAGAGTTAATTGATTTTCCTGGAGATTATACAGACTTTCAAGGTTTCCAAGATAACTGGAGGATTGATTGAAAATCATGAAAAAATAAGTCAGTACTTCAAAAAAATATTCCACATCATTAAAATATCCTAGAACTTCAAAAATATAAATTTCAGTTGTTTCACGAAAGCCAGAAAGCTCTCCAGATTTTGAAGACAGCTTTAAAAGTTATGAAAATGATTGATTTGAATGATTATTGTAAATAACCGAAATTTGCATCTAGAACTCCTANATTGATTTGAATGATTATTGTAAATAACCGAAATTTGCATCTAGAACTCCTAGAATGTCACCCAGAGTCATCAATGGATGTCCATTGATTAGAAAAGATCGTACAACTATTGAAAAATCACTCGAGGATCTTCTAAATAGGGATAGGAATGATGAAAAGAGCAAGAAGAGTGGATCCAACGAGTCCAGGACAAATTGAAACGATAGATATGGTCGAAATGATCAAAATAATGCTGATAATAAAGATTCAGATTCTAATAATTTGGTCAGTATGTTCAGGAGTCATGATAAACAAGACGTTGAAGGTCATTTGATCACTTAACAACTAGTGAAAATGTTGTAATCTTCGCAATCACCTCCAGAGTCACCTAAGCCCGAGGGGATTGGATTATCTCATACAGATATCGAACGACTTGGATTAGATGGAGATCACACTGGTGAGTTTAATTGAGTTTATTAACATTGTAATTTGATGAAATTTATAAATTATCTATTGAATATTCAATTGCAAAGCTTTTGGGATTGGAGAGGTTGACAGAGAAATGTCAAGACCTTTTTGGCTAGGAATCGAATTTTCTATAAATTAATTATTGATCTCAACTTTATTTGAATGTTGTTTAAAACGGTCGAAGAACATCAGAAAGACCTTGAAATGATGGAAAATCTATTTTTCATTTTCGGGGGCATTACAATAACTTCTCTAACCCGGGAAGCTAATTATCTATCATTATTATCCCTTATAATTATCCTTTTTCCTTCCACAAGATAATTAATCAAATTGATTATTTATCTCCATTAGCATGGCACATTGTAAAGCGACCTTCAACGAGGTGGAAAACTAGACGATTTGGTACAAACATCAGAGGTTCGGAGTATACAATCAAATGCAAAAAAAGAGGACAACCGTTTACAATTGCAGTTTAACAGCTTCAAGTTCAAAGTATCCTATGAATTAATTAACAATGTAAGAAAATGAATCTCGAGCATTCACCCGTACTTGTCTACCTGTTAACTTTCGAATTAATGAGAATCACTCGATGAATTTATCAGGAAAAAATGCAAATAATATACCAAATTTATAAATTCAATATTATTCTCAATGCATAGAGCCCCTCAACCATAACAATTAATGAATGACGAAGATTAATGCCATACATATTCTGTTATGAGTCCGATTGTAATTATTGCAACAGCAACTGCCATTTTCCTGGACAGACAAATACATCTTTTAAGCACACTCGAAGTTAAGCTTGTTGTACATATCCTCTATTTCATTTTATAATGGAAAAGAGAATACTATTCTTAGGAGTTGTAGGAATAGCAATTATTAACACTGATTATTCGATTTCGTTTATATCATTTTTTGGGTTCTTTCATTTCTAATTTTTTTTTTTAATTTGTTCGTAGACTGTGCACATTTCCCAAAATATTGAGAGGGATGTTGTGGACTATTTCTGGTGTAAAGTGGCGAAACGTAAGGAAATAGGAAAGATAACTACAATTTTTTCAGTTTTCGTACAATAAAATATTTGATTCTTTTAGTAGAATATCTGTAATGAGTACTTTTATGAGAAAATGTCACAAGATATTTTTTGTAGAGAATTTCGTTTACTACAAACTATTTTTTTGACATTTTCTTCTAGACTCATTAGTTCCAGATATATTTACAAAATAGTTTATACATTTTTTTCTTCATCCCTAGTGAAAAAATCTAGGTTTATAATTAATTTCCAAATTGATTCTCAAATGGATCCTGAACTGAGAGATTTAGAGAAATTGATAAAGAAAGTTTTTTGGTAGTTAGTTTTGTGCTCCAAAAAAAATCTCTTGCCATTTTTTTCTGAAACTACTCGTTTTCGACATAAATAATAAATAACATTTACGTTCTACAACTCACCTTCACAATGATAAATTTCTCTTTTCTTTATTATTGCATTGTACAATTGTCACTTTGGTATTGACGGACTCTAAAGAAAACCAATTTATTGTAAACAAAATTTGTAACAACCCAATGTTTTCGTTATTCAGAAACAAAAAGGGCCTACTTACTAGAATGAACAGAAAGGTGTACGATTAAAAAATTTAGTAAAAATCCGAAAAAAAAAGTACTGAAAACTGTTGCTAGGATATATGAGCTTATGACTAAATAATTCGATGAAATATAAGCACTAGTGAGACAAGTGTTATTTCATCATAAAGAACTTAGCGTTTTAGCAAAGAAAACTGTTGCCACTGGTTGTCATTATTTCCGTTGTGTTACATATTCTGGTTTATACGTTTACTTATTAAAAAATGAAAAATCTCTCTAATTTCTTATAATTAGATTTTTTTGGGTTACGTGAGAAATTATTGTCCGTGGCCATTGTTAATTGATGTTGCATCTCAGCTGTTCATTAAACCCCAACCCATACAAAAGTACATTTTTTTCCATTTAATTAATTTATTTGATTTTTTTGATTCATCGATTATTTATACACATCCAGGGAATAATTAGAGAAATGATTGAATGCAGCCAAACAAGCAATAATAAACTAGTCATAGAAGGGAATTTATAAGTGGCCTCTTATTGTGTTATGATTTTAGTAGTGAGCCTCCACTTTCATTAAATATGTGTTCAGAATTCCGAATTGACCCCAGAATGGTACTGGCTCACCCTGGTATTCCAACAGTTTGAGATCCTGCAACAGAGAAGAAAGACTTTCATTTGATTAATGATTTTCATTGAGTTTTAATTAATTTAATTTAATTTAATTGCAAATACTTCTAAGAAATAATTCAATAGATAAACCTAGCCAAGTTGCAAGGAATTTATATTGAAATTACATAATCCTTTCATGGGCTTCCTAAGTGAAATTTTCTCCAATAAATGTGATTGATATGAAATATTTTTAGACAACAAAAGTAAAGAAATTTAGTTTTTTCCATACTATTTATTCTCTTGACGATTTTTTCTCGTATTTTTTTAGCATAAATTATTCATTTGATTTCGAATACGAAAATATAATAGATAATTTATACGAATAAATTCATAGAGAAAAATGTAAAAAGGATAAATTGCCTAAGAAATTTGAAATCTCTTAATTTCATAGCCTATAAACTTTTTTAATTAGTTAATTAATAATTAACAGAGTAATGTTTGATCTTTCGAATTTGTCAAAAAATGAAAATATTAACTAGACCATTAATTTAATTGATTAATTGAATTAATAGTTCATTGAATATTTGTATTTTTTCAGAAAAAAAATAAACATTAATCTGTATGCTGAATATCTAATGTATGATTGTTACTCACATTGAAATGATTTATCAAATTTTTAAAGCATTCCTAGCATTGGAAAGCTGACAGTCCTGCTGGCAGTGCTGGATCATTAGATAAAATCCTATAATGAAAAAACCACATTCCAGATTCTAATTCATGTGTAGTACATTGTTTTTTCTAGTAAAACTACAACAATCACCTCCATTTATCCCGCTCGAATAGAGCAACCATCGACCAATCGTCTGTATGAAATAAATATTCATACACGTAGCAACGAAGGTTAATCAACAATCTCACTCTCTCTTCACTCCCTGCAATAGACATTTATTAATTAAATGGAGTATAATATATTTTAATTATAGTTATAATTAAAATTAAAGAATGGCCACTTCATAGCATTACTTACAGATGTTGCGATCCATTTTTTAATTAATTTTTTACCACGAAGCATCTCCCAATATCAGCAGTTTTTTAATGGACTGTGTTTTGTTTAATTCTCGGTCTCTCTCCTCCCCACTCCTGAGAAACCTCGGAGGGTATTATACATATCGTCGCTCTAAAATTAAAGGCGTATAAGTTCCAATATTCTTCATTTGTTTTTTCTTAATACTAAAGGGGGGAAAGTCGACAGCTGGCATTGCCTTTCGTCACCACTGATGCAATCTCAGCACTGTCCAATATTTTGATTTTTAACATAAATTTCGTTCATTTTTTAGAGAAAATGAATTCAGATTTCTCCCTAAATGACCGCAGATAATTTGTTAAGCATAACTCAAGTTCAACTGAATTCTAAAAAATCAATTTTTCCTCGACAATGTTTAAAGATAAATTATGAATGATCAACAGAAATCCTCCTGTGTACCATAGTATTAATGTTTCCGAGCTATCGAAGTCATATACATACACGAAGACAGATGTATACGTTTACGACTTTGACAACTTTTCCGTGTTGAGAGCCAAAAATTCAGTCGTAGTTTCCATTAAATTTGTCGTTGTTGAATTGTAATGTATTAACAAAAATTTTATGCGGTTTTGATAGTGGCCTTGTGGACGCTAGGCTGGTCGTAGCTCATGGAGGAATCGCACAACGGAATTGGCACTGCTTAAATATCTGAGTCTAAGGGCAAATTGTACATTTTACTCACCTTACTCGTTATTATCATATCTGGGGACCTTGCAAATGTGATGAAACCACGGTCGTCAGCCTTGTTGCATGGGTCGCGTTGTGAAATTCTTGAGGATTGAAATCTTGAAAGACTAAATGAGGCCACAGAGCATGAGGAGTTTGGACGATTAAGGGTGCTGTATGGAATTTTTTTCATTGTTGCTGTGCTAGCCTTTTGGATGTTTAAAAAAGTTAGTTAGATGTTTGTGAGTTGTTGCAGGGGGTGAGGTACTTGAGTGGGTGTAGGATACAACATGTCATAGCCAGTATTTTCCGTATAGTCTGGATTGCAGACTTTGATAGCTCCTCGATCCGCAGTCTGGGATATTTTGTTTTTATAAACGATAGCACAGGATGGGAGTATTAGAGGTGTGTAGTGTTTGTGAGTAGATAGAGTCGAGGGGACAACGACAATTATGGAGGCTAGATAACTACGTGCTCCACTACTATTTCGAGTTGATTGAGAAAATATGCCCACCCCAACCCCTCTCTCAGTTTATGCATAAAATTTGTAATTGTTGTACATGAATCTAGCGAATCACTCTTACATGATTGCAGCTCTAAATGTCACTCGGAATACCAAAGTTTAGAATTAGCGTAGCCGGGTCAATTATTCGAGTTTCCAATATTTTTTTTTCCATTTCACTTTCCGAAGAATTTTCTACAATGGGTACCCCACAGTCAACTACCTAAGTACAACCATTTGTTCAGAATCAGAATTTCCATTAGTTTCCGAATGAACACTCTCAGATGAACATTTCAAGAGGCAGTTCCTGTAGAAATTTATACAATTATTAGGTCATCTCTCGATTGTTTATCACACAAGTACTTCTTTTCTAGGTGATCCCGTAAGGAAAATTGTGCATGCTTGCGCGCAGTGTGAGTTTCACTCGACTTACAGCCGGAGTACATGATTATTATTATACATATTATTATTATGATTAGTTTGAATTATTGATATTTCTTTATGGCTGTCAACTTCATATTTTTTGTGAATGTCATTTCGCCACTATTACATTCATGTACTACATTGTAAAATATTATTCTTATATTATTATATTATTGAAGATACTATCGAATACAGTGAAAAAAAAATTGCGAATGAATGAATCGGTAATATGAAATCTATCGGTCGATTATCTGTATCCGGATGGGTAATACTAAGGTTACTGTGAACAATAAATATGAGTAATTCATTATTTACTCCATCAATGAAGCCCAAATCTATGGATAAAATATTATACAGTAAAGAAATTTCTCTATTTAGAATTGTTACGTCATGATTTCATGAACTTACCGTTGATAAATCCCGAAATATGAGTATTGAATTCACCTATTTTAGCCTATC
>NW_021682586.1:0-1357 GCF_001412515.2 Diachasma alloeum | reverse complement strand
GAGGGACATCGGAAGATATTAAAGACATTGGACTAGGCATGCTGAAGGGAGAGAGGAGGAGGCGGGATTGTTGGTCTCAGAAGTCGAACAGGGTACTAAGCAGTCCTGGAGGGGGGAGGAGATACATGGAGACAGCAAGGGGCCCGAGATACTCTGGGCGAGGGAGGGTCAACGGATGGCAGGGAAGCAGAATGGGAGCTATATGCGGGATAGGGTCACAGGCATTGTGGCGGATTCTGGAGCCCACCCTGGCCGGGAGATAGCGGATCCAGGATGAGGATTGGGCTTCGGTGGGGAGATTTGGTGAGGTTGTTTTGTAGCCAATGGGTTTCAGCCGAGAAGATAGTGATGCAGTAATGGAGACAAGATGGCGAAGGGGTCCTGAAGAAGCTATGAGACGGCTGGAGGAAGCAGGACAAGTCTTTGGAAGACAGGAGGAGAGGGAGTGGAAACTACGCTTCGTGCCCGAAGAAGGGGCGATCTAGGAGTACACTCTGACAACCGACCCGACGGCGTAACGAGAAACGCCAATGTCATCGGTTTTTTTCAGTGTTTTTTCACAGAGGCAAACTTCAAACGGCTGCTTCTGCGCTCTGAGCACTCAACAAGTCCCTGGATCTTTAAGCGGAAAAAGGCCATAGGCTGGGGCAACCATAGTTTTTAAGTTTTCTTTTCCTTTTATGTAACAAGAGGAAACCTCTATAATCTGTATAATTATTATAATCTTATTGTATAAGGGATGGGAACAAAATGTAAAAACCCGACAGGGTATACATATGGACATTAAAATAAGTAATATAAATAACTAGCCAAGGTTTTTTTCATTTATTTAAAGTGCTGAAATCTATAAAGACAATTTATTTACACTGTCAGTACTGGAAGATTGGTACAGCTTGTGTTATTAAATTGCGTTATAATTGTTTATAGCTACTATATAACTGGCCAAGGTTTGTGGATAGCAGCGCAAGCTTTGACAATTGCTGGGCATATCTTCGGTAAAGTTCAAGAAAAATCAAAAGACAAAAAATGAAGTAGACGATTTTTTAAATTTGGATTGTTGTTTTGTGCAATTTCCTACCGAGTACCTCCATCAGCAACTGCAACTGGCAGTAAGAATCTTATCGTTTTCCATTAATTATTGCAGGAGGGTGGCAATTAATTGATTGAATGTTGCGTTCTGTTAACAAACTACACCATTTCTTTTTGCTTTGAAAATCCGAGATATTTGCTCCCGGTAAGCGGAGAAAACTGTAAGATCGCAGTAATTCAGATGCGTTTGGATGTAGTCAGAGAGACTTACGTTGATTGTATTAGTGGGAGGTGTTTTGTTCCAGGAAGAAATAATTCTAACTTTGAG
>NW_021682585.1:0-1365 GCF_001412515.2 Diachasma alloeum | reverse complement strand
CGACCGCGTCGCCCTCTCTGCCATGGGGTCGTACTAGCCTCACGCTGGGTTCGGCCAAACTCCCGGATCTGAGCCTCTACTTTAGTCTATTCTCTTTGTGGAGAAGCTTCAACCGCAAAATTTCGTAGTGGTGGCGCATGAACTAATTTTGAGGCCGTACCTGTGAATAAAGCAGGGCACGAGTCCGAGAGTGTCGATAACGGCGTAGAATGAGCAGAATCGGAGAAATCGGTGGGCTGGGAATGCTGTGAGATGAAAGTTACAACGACGTTCAAGGAAACGATATAGTTTTCAAGCGCTGAGTGCCCCCGCAATATTTGCGCTCAATTAAAAATCCATTTTTCCTCTCCCAATTAAGATGGAGAGATGAAACCAACGGCATTCTATTGAGAATTAAATACTCAATCGATCGACACCAGTTCCATCCCTTCATCCTCCACGGGGGAATGGAAAACTCGCGTTGAAAGTCACGACGGCGCAGAAGAAAACGATACAGTTTTCAAGCGCTGAGAGGCTCCGCAATATTTGCACCCTATTAAAAATTAATTTTTCTTCTCCATGAAGATGGAGAGATAGAACGAATGCCAATCGATTGAGAATTGAATTCTGAATAAATGACAAGGGTTTCATTTCTTCATCTCAATTCGGGGAGGGGGGGATAAATGAATTTTTAAATCGGTGGAGCCCCTCCGGCCTCACTCGATGCCGGAGAACCGTTCGGGGTTACTTCGCACTTTTGAAAATTCATTCCTCCGCTCCTAATTGAGATTAAGAAATGAAACGGGTATCCGTTCATTGAGGATTCCATTCTCAATCGATTGGCGTTCGTTCCATCTCTCCATCGTCATTAGGAGAAGAGAAATTAATTTTTAATTGGGTGCAAATATTGCCGAGCCTCTTAGCGCTTGAAAACTGTATCGTTTTCTTCTGCGCAGTCGTGACTTTCACCGCGAGTTTTCCACTCCCCCATGGAGGATGGAGGGATGGAGCTGGTGTTAGTCAATTGAGTATTTAATTCTCAATCGAATGCCGCTGGTTTCATCTCTCCATCTTAATTGGGAGAGGAAAAATGAATTTTTAATTGAGCGCAAATATTGCGGGGCCACTCAGCGCTTGCAAACTATATCGTTTTCTTGAACGCCATTGTAACTTTCATCTCACAGCATTCCCAGCCCACCGATTCCTCCCCTGACGTGATTTCTATCCCCACTCTACCTCTGCTCACTTTACGCCGTTATCGACACACTCGGACTCGTGCCCTGCCTTATTCACAAGTACGGCCGCAAAATTAGTTCATGCGCCACCGCTACGAAATCTTGCGGCTGAAGCGTCTCCATAAGCGCTGGCAATCTCTCCTATAATCTC
>NW_021682584.1:0-2678 GCF_001412515.2 Diachasma alloeum | reverse complement strand
CCTTTTTTTTTGGAAAATAATGAAAAATCAGGACAGAATGGTGACGTCACAACCCTCGACGTTTTCCATTGCCTATAGCTCGTCAATTTCTGATTATTTTTCAAAACAAAAAAATACGTATCTAATATTTTTTATTCGATTTTTATATCCAACAATGATAAAATTTCATAAAATACCCTGATTAACAGGATTAAGCTGAGAAGCTTTTAAACAAATGTTGTAATCTTCAGTGTATTTAGTCTAAAAGATCGTCTAGGAAGTCAATAGAAAATGCACCAATAAATCAAAACCGAATAATAGTTAATGAAACATTGATAAAAATATTATTTTGAATAATTATTGACGAATTCATATTGCTATATTCCATGTAATAATTATTCTAATAGCTTCCTCGATTTACAATACTTTACGTTGGATTACAGTGGAACTAAATCGACCATACCTGATTTCAGTTGAGGGCAATATCAAATATTTGAACGAAAGTATCAATAAAAACGTTGGAAAAGGAGAATGATTGTCAGACATTCGAAAACTATCACATATTAATAACTATCCCATTTCTCGTGAAAATCTGACAATTATCCTTCTCTTTCGATATTTCTATTGAATTTTCTGTGAATATTTGAATTTGCTTCCAACTGTAGTCCGTTCCATTTAGTTCTACGATTCTGTGGCGTAGAGTATTCTAAATCGAAAGCGCTATGAATTCATTATTTCGGATAACAAAGGTATATTAATTCATTTATTTCTTCAATTGAAATAAAATGAATATCTGTTACTCCATCCTACAGTATTTCTTACAATTATGTATGAAATATTACTGCGATTTGGAGATTATTTTTTGCTTGCCCTGTTCTAATATTTCATCACAGCAGGAAATAACAACTATCTTAAATAATGAGTTGAAACGATTTCAAAAATATCTGATCAAGTATTAATTGTAATCTGAATTTGAACACTTTGATAATTATTTGGATTATTTTGCCTGAGACACGAAAAAGAAAACATTACATTAAAGCAAAAGGTCAGTTATATCCAATGGTTTCGAAAATAATGAGGAATTTCTAAAAATTTCTATCAATCGTTCAATGAAGAAAAAAATAAAACATTGCTTCACGCTGGAGCTCAATTGAAACAGACAATATCACTAATTAATAAAGAATACAAACTTTTTTTCCTTCACAATCGAATAAAATGTCGACAAGTTTATGAAAATTACTGATGAAGTTCGTGTAGGGAAGGAACTATTTTTCTAAATGATAAAACAAAACTGACACTGTTTCTTCCCTCGAAAATAAGGATTACACGGTTTGACTGCACTCTTCATAACAGTTAATAAAATTGATAATGTTGTGTCTACACAGCGCCAACATAAAAAAAAGGGGTTCAATTTTTTCCTTACCATATCCTCACTGGGCTTATAAAATTTATCAGGTAATGGCTTAGGCATAATCAGTCTGTTAGTTTCACGTTTCCTCGATCCTTCACAATTGTATTTCAATGCCTTGTAAAGTATTTCTTGACAGGTCACCAATTGCATAGACACTGGAAATGATATATCTCTAAAATATTGTACGTTCAATTCCATATTAATTCATAGTGAATAAACAATCTAGCTGTGATCTGTGATTTTCAGAGAAAAAAGAATCAAATGGGCAAAAAACTTACCAGGATGGGGTAGGTACTGTGCTAGAGCTCTAGCTGCACTGTTTATATTTTCTTCATCAGTAGTTTCGATAGGGTCTTCATCAGAATAAGAGTCATTATCGGTTATACCACGCCAATCTTCCTCGAAATCATCACCAAAACCGTCAGATTTGGCATCCGAGTGAACCAATTCTTCCTCAGAATTCTCTGGATTGCTATTGTCATCAATTTGGAGTGGATGGTGAGAGTTGTCTGATGGAGATGTGAACATATCTGGTAATTCTTGGCGCTCATCATTCTGACTTGTGCTGTGTTCATTATCTCGAAAATTTTCTGGGGATCTCCTTGGCTCTGATTGCACTGAGTGTTCTTTAATCGATGATTCAACTGTTGTGGGCTCTTCATGGCTTGGAGGTTGATCATTAGCTGAAGAGTCTGGGTTTGAAGTTGCTGAACTCTGTAGTGTCTCAGATGAAAGAGTATTTTTCGAGGCTCCTGGCAGGAAATTTCGATTATTACCATAGCTGGGATTCTGAACTGAGTCTAAGTCTGTGAATATTTTTTCTCGACTTTCGGAGGTAGGATAATTTCCAGGTGTCTGAGGTTGATTATTCCAGTGATCCATTCCCACCTGCTGGGTTGGTGGATACTGCTCCCTGTAATACCTCATTGACTCAAACTGATGATTTCCTGGTGCTGGATAGGATTGTGATGGGGGATAAAAATGATTGGCATTCATGGGAGAGTCGTAAGGCAGAGGTGGTGGGATAGAGGAGGGACGTGCTTGCCAGGGTGGTGCAGAGAGTTCATTCAGCTGGGGATTCCCCTGGTTTTGTGGATGACGGTACCAATTGCTGCCCTGACCTTGAAAACCAGTCACATTGACACCTTGGAAGGGCCAGTATTGAGTTTGGTTTTGAGGTATTTGTTGTGAAAACGAACACATTTGTCGTGGTCCTTGACTTTGTCCATTATCTGCAGAATTATAGACATTCTGAGCCCAAACATCTGAAGACACTATCGTTGCAGTT
>NW_021682583.1:0-1129 GCF_001412515.2 Diachasma alloeum | reverse complement strand
CATTAATTAACCTTCTTTCAACACTTAATCTATGTAACAAAAAAATAAATACTGCCATGAAAGTCAGGGGCCAATAAGAAGAAGAATTTTTTTGCGGCGCACACTGACTGTTCACCATTCGCCCGCGAATTAAAAATTCACTTCTCTCCTCCTAATTGAAATTAAGGGATTAAAAAACGGCAGTTCGATGGAGAATTAGTGTGCGCCGCGAAAAAATTATTTTTCTTACAGGCCCCTGAGTTTCATGGCGATTTTTATGTTTTTGTTACGGAGATTAAGGGATGAAAGAGAGTTAATTGATGGGGAATTTAATTCTCCGTCGAATTGGCCTTTTTCATCCCTTAATCTGAATTAGGAGGGGAGAGGTGAATTTTTAATTACCGGGAGTCACTATGCGCCGCAAAACAATTATTGTTCTTACTGCGCTGTGATTTTCATGACAGTTTCTTCCATTTTTTACAGAGATTAAGGGATGAAAGAGGGTNTTTTTTCATCCCTTAATCTCAATTAGGAGGGGAGAGACAAATTTTTAATTCGCGGGCGAGTTATCCATTAGGTTTTTCATAACGCCGCGATTTTCGTCGCAGTTTTTGTTTTTTGATTACAAAGATTACCCCCTCCACGGGGTTCCCACTTTGTCGTTAGTGAGGGGACTTGGTCGTGGGCGGTGAGGGTCTTGAGGACGACCGCCGCTCGCGNCCCCCTCTACTGGGTTCCCACTTTGTCGTAGTGAGGGGGCTCGGTCGCGGGCGGTGGAGGTCTTAAGGACTACCGCTGCCCGCGGTCGCTAAGAGGAGTCCACCCAATCCATGTGTGTGAGCGGCGTAAGCCATGGCCTCGGCCATACCGTGCCTAAGGATGCGTGGCACAGGGGGAGCTGTGTCGCTAACGGTGCCTCTCAGAAACCTGGGCGACCTCTGAGAGTAGTCTTGGGTGTAACCCACCCGAGATAAGCCAAGCCCTGGGCAATCGCGGCAATGCACCAGGTGAAAACGCTTAACCGCGATACTCGTGGGACCAAAAATGGAAACCAATCTAAAAAATCTCAGTATTGAAAAAGAAACATCGTGTGGGGCCAGGGATGGCGAACACACGAAGTCTGACTATGCTGACCAGTCTGGTACCGATG
>NW_021682582.1:0-4445 GCF_001412515.2 Diachasma alloeum | reverse complement strand
TCTTTAAGATTTTTTCAATTCGAATAAAAGCGCTTCGAATAAAGCTTTGTTTTTTAAATGGTTAATAAAACAAGGGTGGATTTTTTCTTACGCTGAAGAAAAGAAAAATTCAAGAAAAATGCACAATTTTGTTACGGAACATGAAAAAAGAATTGCAGGGGAATAAATTCCAATAGACGAATCAATTGCTATTGAAATTGTAATGACAAAAAATAACGATTACCGGTGACTATGAAAGGTGTGTAGAAATCTGACCTTTTTCGCAGGGGGATAGCTCGATCTATGGAAAAATAGCCCAATGAAACACTGTAGATTGATGTTGTTTAAAAAAAAATGTCAATATTCGGAAAACAATAAATTCGTCTTTTATTCAATTAAAAAAATGTAAATTCTCTCATTTTTGTAGATTGATTGTATGAAAACAAAATTTCTGACAACAGCTGTATGTTTTTTTTTTGAAAAGTTTGTTATTTTTACGTCTCTGAGTGAGGCATTCCATGAAACATCGGCAGTAATATTTCCTATTCTAAAGAATCGGTTGTTTTGCGATACTGACATTTTTTTAAAGATGGAAAAAATCGGCGTAACTGAACATCATTTGCAAAATAGTGTAGTTAGTCATAGCCCTTTTTTCTGTTACTTTTTCCGTTATACGTCACACTTTATTATAAAAATTAACGGATATTACAATGCGCAAAGAGAACAAATCTATAAACTTAAAAGAAAAACTTCATTCAATGATGCCTTCGCCATAAAAATAGTTTTTGAAGTTTAGAACTCAACTCTGAGTATGTTCCCCACTTTTTTTTCAAAAACTATTTTTTTTTCTAAAAATTGAGCAATTTTGCATAAAGACATGTCATTTTTAGAAGAAAATAAATAACAAATTTTCAGTAGTAATATCATGAGACCCCCAAAATTATCGGCTATTTCCCGACAACTTCATTGCATAAGAGCAAATGTTTCAAATTTTGCGGTTAAAAAACCGCTGCAAACCACGGCACAAAAGTTGCTCGAATTGCTGTACGCAATGCCGTATAAGTTGCATTATTGCACTTAAAAAAACAAAACAAATAGAACAAACAAGCATCATGTAGTTATTAAAATACTCGAAGAAGGGGTTGGAAAATATAATGAAATTTTTGAAGCTCATCTGTGACGAATACTTGGAGAAGCACTTCGAGAAGTACTCGGAAAGGATACCGAGAAGTACTTCGAAAAGGACTCCGAGACGTATTCGGAAAACTATTCCGAGATGTACTCAGTGAACTCCACGAAGTCCTTGGCGGGAAACGTAGCAATATTTCTGATAAGCAGTAGTGCAGCCATTCAAAGAATATTGGAAATATCATCAAAATTAAAATTTTCCTCAATTGTTAAGAGTTTTTCGCACAATGGATGTCCGATGATTTTCAACAAAAATGATATTGTTCTTCACAAAAAATTTCGTCTAAATTTTGCAATTGTTTTTCACCTTATTTTTGTAGGAAAATTCATCAGGTTTTCTTGTCCCTCATAGTACATTACAAAAATATAGTGAGAAACAATAGCAAAATTTAGGTGACATTTTTTGTTAGAAGCAATGACATTTTTTTTATTATCGTCCGACATCCACTGTGTGGAAAACTATTAAGACTTGAGAAAAATTTCAATTTCGATGATATTTCTAATATTCTATGCATGGCTGCATGTCTTCCTTATGCACTAGAAATATTTCCAAAAGTTTCCCGTCAAGGACTCCGTGGAGTCCTTCGAGTACTTCTCGGTATCCTCCTCCGAGGACTGTTCGGAGTCCTCCGATTACTACTCGGAGTTCTCCTCTGAGTACTTCTCCATATTTTCCAACTGTGTTTTTGTTTAGTTTCTTTTTTTGTTTTGTTCGTTTTGTTTGATTCATTCATTTTGTTATTTTTTTTATTTATTATTCGTGAATTTGTCAAATCAGATAGTAGTAAGTTGAAAAACAATCATTCGAACGTCTACGACAGTCACGAGTTGAAGATTGCTATCTGTCGGTACCGTAGAGAACCCTCTTAACTAGAAATCCCTAGACAGAATGCAACGTTGCCGCTGTTATTTACGGCGGTCTCCCCCAGCCGTCTGCTGCGCTCTGATTGGCTCTGGAACTCAAAATTTCAATCGCTCACCATTTGAATGTTTATTGACCAAATTCAAATTTTTTTTTACCATTGCAATCAGAATTAATTACCCATTATGCCTATACATTTTGTAACAATAGCGCTGTCGTCACCCTGTATATGACGGAAAAACGCGCCATTCATGGGCCTATCGATGTGCTGGCGGAACAAGGTGGAGTGCTCCGCCTGCTTGATAGTCGCTCTACGCCGAACTTTTGTTCATGCTGGCTAATGAGTCACCAGCCAACTGACCATCTCGGCCACGACGAAACTCTAAAATCAAGGAAGTCTCCTTGACTGCCTCAGCGTCCACTACCGACCGCTGATTGAATGCTAGATATCTATATGACTCTTCGGTGCCAAGATCCCTAGTGGAAAAACAAGGCAGAGGCGTAACATGCCTGATCAGAATTTCGGATCGGACTTGATCAGTTTCTGATTGAGACCTGAATAGAATTTCCACTCGGGTATGACTCAATTTGAGAGTGAAATTCGTAAGTGTCCTGGTAGCTCAGATGGTAAGAGCACCCGACGCGATATTGGGAGGCCCCGGATTCAATTCCCGGCTAGGAAGCTACTAATTTTTTCTCTCAAAAAATTAAATTTAATTAATGCCTAATGATGGAAGGCGGAGAAACCCTAGTGGAAAAACATAAGGCAGATGCGTAACATGCCTGATCAGAATTTGGGATCGGACTTGATCAGTTTCTGATCGAGACCTGAACAGAATTTCCACTCGGGATGATGTATGACACTTCCATCCACAAGCTGAAGATCACCCACCTCGTCATCCACTTTACCCCTCCTCATATGGAAGACGGCACACTTCTCCAACCCGAAACTCATACCGGCCGCACGTGAATACACCGCGACAACATCCAGCAAAAGCTTAAGTTGCTCCTCTCCCGAGACAAACAACTTCAGATCATCCATGTAAAATACATGACTGATCTGATGCCTCCCATCGCCAGGTCTTCCAGCTTGATATCTCCCAACACAACGCAGCGCAACAGAAAGCGGCAGCAGTGAGATGCAGAACAGAANTGTATGACACTTCCATCCACAAGCTGAAGATCACCCACCTCGTCATCCACTTTACCCCTCCTCATATGGAAGACGGCACACTTCTCCAACCCGAAACTCATACCGGCCGCACGTGAATACACCGCGACAACATCCAGCAAAAGCTTAAGTTGCTCCTCTCCCGAGACAAACAACTTCAGATCATCCATGTAAAATACATGACTGATCTGATGCCTCCCATCGCCAGGTCTTCCAGCTTGATATCTCCCAACACAACGCAGCGCAACAGAAAGCGGCAGCAGTGAGATGCAGAACAGAAGAGAACTCAGGGTGTCACCCTGGAAAACTCCTCTCCTGAATTGCACCAACCCTGAAGTCAGCTTCCCCTCACCAGATGTTATAGTGAAGCGCGTCTTCTAGAGAGGCGCAAATTCTTTAATGCATCTCACTATGTTGTCTTCTACCGCAAGGCATTCGAGAAGCATGAAAATGAGCTCATGGCTCCTGCTATCAAATGCCCTGCGTTAGTCGACCCAGGCCACCGACAGATTGCGATGGTACTGCAACGAATCGCGCAATACGCAGCGATCGACCAGTAAACCTTCCTTGCAACCTGACAGTCCCCTCTTCTCTCCTCGTTGTTCGTGAATCTGCTGCCACACTGGCTGTATATCATGGAGGATACGCTCATTCAAGATACCGGTGAAGAGCTTATATAGTGTATTCAGACACGTGATCGGCCGATAATTCGCCGGGTCAATCAAGTCTCCCTTCTTCAGGATCAGAACAGTCCTCCCCTCCAGCAACCACTCAGGAACAGACTCACCGCCGTCGAAGAACGCCGTGAATATCCGAGCCAGATGGACATGCACAGAGATAAACCCTCTCACCAAAAGGCGTTAATACCATCAGGACCCGGAGCGGCGTGGTTCTTCATACCTCGCAAAGCAGATTGAACCTCGTCCTGAGTGACTCGCGAGAATTCCACGCGCTGCCAACGATGTTTTTGGCAAAACACGCGAAATTTCCGAAGGGCTGGAGTCTCCACCATGAGATTAGGAACTTGACCATACAGATCTCCCCAGAACTCTTCAACTCGCTCAACTGAAGGCATCTAAGCCGGCGCAGGCGGAGGCGGCTCGAACCGGCGACNGAATTCCACGCGCTGCCAACGATGTTTTTGGCAAAACACGCGAAATTTCCGAAGGGCTGGAGTCTCCACCATGAGATTAGGAACTTGACCATACAGATCTCCCCAGAACTCTTCAACTCGCTCAACTGAAG
>NW_021682581.1:0-1243 GCF_001412515.2 Diachasma alloeum | reverse complement strand
TCTTGAACTCTCTCCTAGAGCTAGACAGCGTCATTCCTTGCTGGCTGCTGTGTACACTGGGCCCCGGACACCTAACATGACTAAATTTTTGACTCCTTTTGCTGAGCGATTATGTGACTTGGCTATCAATGGAATCACCTGGCATCCAGACGGTAGAGCGGAGGAGGTGAGAAGCAGGTTTATTCCCCTCATAATTTCTGCGGATTCAGAAGCGAGACATGAAGTATTAGGGATGATGCGTCATAACGCTCGTTATGGATGCACATTTTGCTATGCACAGACTGCAAATGCCGGTGATCAGAACCAATATCGAATATACAGATACTATGACGATCCTGACAATCCAGGGAATTTTGCAGCGGATCGTACTAGTCGTGAGATCACGGATGATGCAGAGTTAGCCGCGCAGATTGAAGACACAGTACGTGGCGTTCGATGTAGGTCAGCTCTACAAGTCATTCCAGGACTTGATCTTAGGAAAGGTCAATTAGTTGAAGGGCTACATTGTCTTTGGGAAAGAAACTTCACCCGATTATACGGAATTCTGACAGACCCAGGTGTAGAGGATCACATCAGTCCTAGGAACATTGCAATAATAAGTGATCGAATCTAAAATGTCAAACCACCATCGAAAATTGCAAGATTACCACGACCCCTAGATCAGTTTAAGAAGTTTAAAGGGACTGAATATAGGAACTTGGGTTGGTACTATTGGTTGCCATGTGCCAATGAATTTTTAACTCCAGCTCAAATTGAGAATTTTGCACTTTTCGCCGATGCGACCTATATTGTCAACAAAGATTCCATTACTGACAACGAATTGCAGAATGTTGACAGAAACATCAATCGCTTTCGCCAGGAATCTGGAGAACTTTTTCCAGAACGACAGACATATAATCTCCATCTCTTAAAACACATCGTTAAATGTGTGCGAGAATTGGGGCCCTTATGGGTTGCATCTGGCTTCTGGTTCGAGTCATTGAATAGACAGCTCAAAAACTACATTACGAGTCCTACAGATCGTCCAATGCAAATTGCCTGTCGCATGTTATTGGCTCAGATGGTGGATAAGTGCCTTGAATGGGAACTATCACCACCAACGCTGGATATGTTGCGAGAATTGCTTCATAAAGCACGCTGGATTATTTCACCAAATAATGCTACCGGTAGATTTCGTCGCTACTTTAAGGAACATGACGATCATCTCAATGAGCAGGAGATAGCGGCCCTCATCGAAAGTGGA
>NW_021682580.1:0-1340 GCF_001412515.2 Diachasma alloeum | reverse complement strand
AATACTGTCTAGCCACAGCAATCCCTGACCTAAGAACAAAAACAATAGCGTGGGCGCTAGTAACAACGCTCTACGCAGTCCACGGGTCACCAAAAATTCTATTATCCGATAGAGGCACAAGTTTCCTCAGTAAGCTCTTTAAACAAGTCTCGGAGATTTTCAACGTCAAACAAATCACGATNCGGGTCACCAAAAATTCTATTATCCGATAGAGGCACAAGTTTCCTCAGTAAGCTCTTTAAACAAGTCTCGGAGATTTTCAACGTCAAACAAATCACGATATCAGGATACAGACCCCAGACAAACGGTTCACTTGAGCGTAGTCACCAAGCTCTAATAGACTATTTACGTACACTAATGGCCAAGAAAGAAGACTGGGACCTCTACCTGACATTCGCTGTTTAACTATAACACAACCAAACATACAGCAACAGGTTTCACTCCCTATCAACTAATTTTCGGATCAAGGGCGCGAACACCCAGCGAATTCCCAGACAAAAAAGAACTAGAGACCTATGACGAATACATAGCCGAATTACTGACCAACTTGGACAAAATTCGGTTGATCGCAGCTGATAACCTGATCAGTGCGAAATTAAAATCTAAAGAATACTTCGACCAACATGCCAGACCGGTAGAGTTCAAAGTAGGATAATTTGTAGATATTGTGAAAGAACCCCATAAAGGAAAATTCGACAGCTATAATAAAATGTCATACGAAATAGTAAATATCTCCGAAAACGGCACCCTATACCTAGAAGACGAAAACGGAGAGATTATCATGAGACATCCCAATAAAGCCAGATTAGCTCCTGATTAATGTTGCTTACTTCATTGACTATTCTGTTCTCCCTGCATAGATAAAAACAAAAGGGGGGGGGGGCAGTAAAAACGGACACGAATAGTGCGTGTGACAGGTGGATACCAAGTGCCAAGATGAGAACGTATAAACTGTGGATGTACCTGATGCTAATATGGAACGTGAACGGACAACTGGAAGATAAAAAGTACACCATCGAATATGTCGAGAACCACCCAGGACTCTTCTACGAAGATGTTGGTGAGATGAAATTGGTAGGAAAAGAGTGGCAACTAATCGTCACCATCGACCACCTAACCCTCCACAACAAATTGACGAACGGAACCGTGCCACAGTACGCATCAGCGTGGTATCAATGCACCAGATTGATGGACACAGGGGAATGCGAGCGACTCCTCAGAAATAATGAATTTGCCTCTCTGAATCAAGAACGCCTCCGCATGAATCAACACCTGGACGAAATATTTCAACCAAAAAGCGGAGAAGAAAACAAAGCCGCTGTCAAGAGGGCTCCGCTACT
>NW_021682579.1:0-1106 GCF_001412515.2 Diachasma alloeum | reverse complement strand
TTTTTTTTTTCTTCTCTTCCTTTCTTTTTTCTCTTCTTTTCTTCTGTTCCAATGGATCCTATTATATCCCAACAATCCCAATCACTCAATCCCTCGAATCAACGCAAAGCCCAAGAACTTTTGATATTCCATTGGAACTGCCGTAGTTTTTACCTCCGATATCAGGAACTACTTGCTATTTCTAAAGACTTAGATATTATAATATGTACAGAAACTTTTCTAGACCCTAGCAACAATAAACCTATTAGATTCCCCGGTTTCAAAGTTATCAGGGAGGATAGAGTCCACTCGCCTGGGGGAGGAATAGTTGTTGCGATTAGAAATAACATTGCTTACAAAAGGATAAATAATAGTGTTATAGATGTCCCTTCTCTAGAATTTGTGGGGGTGACTATTACCAACACAAATCCTTCATTTAACCTCTTTGCCTTATACAAACCACCCAATCCAATTCTCTCTCAGCACGAGTGGAATCAAATTGCATCTCTGTCAAATACTGCGAATAATACACTAATTGTAAGTGATCTAAATGCTCACCATATATCGTGGAACTGTCCCGGTAATAAAACTGATGGGTTTCGCTTGTTCAATTCCATTAGAGATCACGATTTAATTTTACATAATGACGATACCATCACTCGCCAGGATGAAAATAGTCAATCGAATATAGATTTAGTTCTTACGACCTCTTCTCTCGCAGATAAAATTCATGTTCGTGTAGGGGATGAGACCTGGGGATCAGACCATTTCCCGGTATATATTAAAGCCACTGTAGAAAGACGTATTTACCACAAAGAAACGTTCAAGCTAACATCTGTTAGAACAAATTGGGACGAGCTCTCTAGAGAATTAAATGAAACATTCCCAGAATTCTTACAACCCGAATACGATACTCTCTGTCCCTCTGGAAAATATAAATTTTTCATTGACCATCTCTCGGATAAGATTCGGAAACACACACCTCATAGGAGGAAGGTTCCCCCTGAGAAACACAGAAACCCTGTCGCTTGGTGGGACTCAGACTGTGATAGAATCAAACGATTGAGGAGAGCTGCTTATAAGAAGTGGACGTTTACTAGGCGCGAGGCTGATCGTGATTTGTACAA
>NW_021682578.1:0-1130 GCF_001412515.2 Diachasma alloeum | reverse complement strand
ACTACTCAACTCACATTCCTTTAAGTACCGCTCAAAATTACATTTTACAGGCCAAAGACATTGTTGGTGAACTGAACAAATTGAATATTCCTTTTATTATTTCTACTGCTAATACAATGATTACTAGACTTAAAAAAACTGATCAACCGTTAGAGAAATTGAAAATCCTAACAGAGTATGAATACTTGTTCACCACCAATGCTCCTCATGGCTCCGGCTCTAAAACCTAATTTTAATATTCTCGCCTTGAACATAAGGGGTCTCAAATCTAATTTAACTGAGTTGTCTCAGATTATCTCAAACAATAACGTTAAAATCGTACTTCTTTCAGAAACGAAACTGAATAAATCTATCAAAAAAATTAACCTTCCAAATTTCAACGTCATCAGAGCAGACAGGACTGACAGAGCTGGTGGTGGTGTGGCTGTGGCTATCCATTCGTCTCTCAATTACAATGAACTTCCTCGTTCTATTAAGTCTAACACCGAATACGTAGGTACGGAAATATTTATTGATAATAAGAGTGTCCACCTTTATTCAATCTACAATCCCCCAAACATTCAACTCGACACAATCTTATTAAAAGCCCTCATGTCAAAAAACCCCTCAACAATACTAGCTGGGGATTTAAATGCTCATGATCCCTCATGGAATGCACCAAAATCCAATCCATCTGGAGCTGAATTAATCAACTTCATAACCTCTAACAATTTATTTCTCTATCACCCTGATTGCCCTACCCATTATCCTGATAATGGCACAACCCCTAGCACCATTGATTTCGCCTTATCCAACAATAGTTTCATCATAAAATCCTTTAACATCCTCACAGAATCTCCATCAGATCATTTACCACTAATCTTCTCCATTTATGGCAAATCCATTATATCCAATAACACCAATAGACTAAATTTCACAAAAACCAACTGGAGTAAATTCAGAGAAGATTTAAATGATGCGATTTTATCTGCAAATCCAAACTGCAGCTCTCCAAATCTTATTGACAGAAATGTATCCCTACTTGACGAAAAAATTCATTTCGCTATTATTAATAACACCCCTATCTCTAGTAATATTATTCATGAAGAACCCCTACCCCGAAATATAAAAGAACTAATTAAATTAAAAAA
>NW_021682577.1:0-1078 GCF_001412515.2 Diachasma alloeum | reverse complement strand
TGTTGTCATGTTTTCATGGAAATGATGAGAGTTTACTGGAAAAGAAATTGATGTTACATGAAAATTTTCGCCAGCGCAATTTTTTTTTCTTCGTGTAGTGAATAATAACTATAATAAAATAAGTTCCCTTGATTTCTTAAATAAACATTAGGCCAGCCGGAAGAACCAAAACTCATTAACCCTTAGTCGGTCGCACCTCTCCACCGAACGTTATCGGTCGCGTCATGCGGGAATAGCAGCCCGTCTATTTCTAAGGGCAACGTTGAAGATCTTGGGATTTATCCCAACTGAGAATGAGGCGAGAGTCGACCACGTCGCGCTTCAAATTTTTACTACGTAAGCGGTCGCGTAGTGAACATTTCGCAGCTTTTCGTGGTTCTTGCTCTATTAAAAAATTAATTATAATTGGATGGGTGACTTTTACACGACAAAATGGCGATCAATGGTAACAAAACATATTAATTGAGGCATATGAAAATTGGTGGTTCGTGGATCCTCATAGTTTAGCTGTTATTTGAAAAATACGAATAAGTGATACAATTCCGTCATAACGCAACCGACTAAGGTTTAATTTGTGTCGTACCTGGACTCTTATTATGATTGGAAATTCGAAAAAATATTGAAAATCTTCAAAAAACAGAGTCGTGAAGGAATAAGCTCGAAGAAATTTGCCGACATGATGAAAATAGCCCATTTAACGAGGAATCCTTAATACCCTACAAAGATTTTGATNTTAACGAGGAATCCTTAATACCCTACAAAGATTTTGCCATCTTGTCCGTAACCCCCGTCACAATAGATCAATCATTTTTCTGACACAATCGACCAATAGAAAAATTTCACATTTTTATTGGCTTTGTCGATCCCCTCCCCCCCCCCCCCCTCCCCCCGCATTCATTGGCCCGCTTTTGCTGAAGGAAGAGGAAGCCCTATTTGGAAGAAAAACATGCCCTGGTACAGTTGTGCCATTGACGAGACTACCCACGTATGAAAGAATTTAATGGAAAATCTTAACTAATTCTATTAGATCTCTATGAAAATTCCATAGGATTTCTATTGGAATTCTATCAAAAGTTCG
>NW_021682576.1:0-2029 GCF_001412515.2 Diachasma alloeum | reverse complement strand
CTCGGTCAATTTGAAATATTGGAATTGTTCCCATAAAGCTGTATCAGACAACACACTGAGAGAACTTGAATTAGGTGCACAGTACATTGGTCTATCTTTTACGGAAGGTAATTGATTCAAATCGCCTATCAACAATACCGAAATTCCACCGAAACTTTCATTTGTACCCATTATTTGTTGTAATCGGCAATCAACGCGTGCGAGCATGTTTGTTCCCACCATAGAAACTTCATCAATTATCAACAGTTTCAATTCAATTAGATTTGAACGTATTGAATTAACTAAATCTAGAGACAATTGAGGCATCTGGCCGCTATATTCTGTAAATGGGAGGTTGAACGCTGTGTGTAATGTTACACCTCCAATCAAATGAGCCGCTTTACCGCATGGTGCACATAATAATATTTTATGCAAATCATTTTTTTCCCCTACAATTTCTTCAAAATACAATGTCAATATATGATAAATTGCATGTATCACCCGCATTTTTCGAACTCCAGCTGAGCCACTCAAGAATATCCGTACAGGTAGTTTATCGATTTTGAAACAATGTAGAATGTGCATCACAATTTCAAGTTGTTTACTATTCAGCGTGATCATTAAGTTATAAATTTCTTCCTTACACATTGTTTCGGGTTTTGTTACCCGGGTTTTATAATTTTTTGATCTATTTTCCGTGCCTGATTGATAAAATATATCAATCTCTTGTTCTGGGGGTAATTTAGAAGCATTTGAATCATTCTCGTCATTTTGTTCAATAGATTTTTGATTATCTGTTATAACATCATCCAAAGCTTGATTGATTATTTCATCACCTAGAATAGAAAATTTTTTCCTATTCCCTTCAATAATGTCACGATGCTGCATGTACATCGCTTTATGATCCACATTCTCAATTTCTGTATTTTCACATCTCCAAGGATAGAATAACAATAACTACTCTCTGTAATAATTTGATTTACTTGTAACAACTTATATCTCACGTATCTGATAACTTTCAGTTTTGTTCTTTTCTTAATCGATCGATTCGATCGATCATTAGCATTATCCTGAATTTCATCATCATTATCACTTTCATTCTCATCATCATTCGAGTGATCATTATCATCAAAACTTAATTGTTTTCGACAATCAGAATATAAAGCCACAAAATCTGCCAAACATATTTCCTGTAATACAGGCAATCTCCTTGCATATTTTTCTAAAACATTTTCCGCAAAAATATTTGTTGAAGTTTCATCCATGGATTTAAGTTCACTCAAACGTTTTAATACACGCACTCGATTTCTTTGGGAGGAAGTATTAATGAATTCAACACGACGGCTCGAAGTACATAATGGTAAACCAAGTATATGGTATATTGCTTCTTGAGCAGACATTAACCGTTAATGAAAATATTTGCGTATGTTCGTAATTTTTCACGAAGAGATTTATTATTAGTATTTTTAATGTCATTAGCAGCTTCTCGGAGTAATTTGGATAATCCCACATCAATTTTTGATATATAATTGATGATATATTGAGCACATTCGTAAGGATCTAAAATGAACTGTAAATCCATATTGGCTTCTGAGAGGATCAAGATAGTGCGATTGTAATTATTAACAGCTACATCACTACTTATTCTCTTCAAAAAAATTTTAGGTTTTTGTAATGTACTGCGAATGGCATTAATATACTCCTCTTCGGTTAAATTGAGCTCTTCCAAAAAAATTTCAAAGTTGACATATTCAGATGTTTTGAAGAACACGTTCATTAAATCCTTTATTCTTTTAATATTTTCCTTATGTTTGTCCTGCTTTTCATTTGCATCCAATGGTGTCAAAATTCTAGTGCATGGCATGGCAAATTGAGGATAGTGAAATCTACATATTTTTCTATCGCTTTTCCCTTTATGGCAAGTTATCGTATGTTTATGTCGTTGATATCTACTGAACATATTATCATCGTTATTCACACAACTGATATGATTATCAATGGAAGAAATAAGTTCATGGAGAGAATCAGTATTTTCTGAATCATATGTAGG
>NW_021682575.1:0-2656 GCF_001412515.2 Diachasma alloeum | reverse complement strand
GGTGAATTCATTCACCAAACTTAGGAAGTCCTTGCACGTCCAACTGTGCTCCCTAACTTTTTTGAAAAGGTGCCGTGACCATCAAGTGGTACCAAAATTCCTCCGTCTGAGGAATCCTGTTCCCTCGAAGCAGGCAAATGCCATCCTTCGCCAAGCTTCGCTGAGACTGGTCAAGGAGAGAATAACAGCAGCTAAGAAGAACCTGGCTCATCTCTCCAAACAACTCCTCGATCTTCACCTGCTTCTGGCTCAGAAGTTGGAACCTCAGCTGTGGGAGACTCTTGATCGTGTTACCAATGAACAAGCAGTCCGAACAGCTGAGATGAGAACTGAGAGTCAGAGGGGTAAGTTCAGGAAGTTGATCCCCCAGGAGAAAGTCCCGACCCTCACTCACACTGTGAAGAAGCTGAGCACATATGAGCTTAGTGAAGCACAAGTATCTGTGTTGGCAAAAGGACACAACTTCGCTGTTGCCCCCAAAAAGATCCCCACCGAGGAAATCATCAGTCGCACCGAGACAGCAATTTACCATCTTCCTCAGGAGACCAGCAACGAGATCCGGAGAAAGTTGTCCAAATCCTCCACAAGGCCACCCCCCCTAGTGACAATATCACCAGGGAGGAACGTCTTGCACTGCGTAGTCTAAAGGAAAATAATGATTTGATCATTCTTCCGGCAGACAAAGGCAATGCCACGGTGGTTATGGATAAGGACGACTACTCCGGTAAGCTCAGTGCGATGTTGAGTGACTCCAGAGTTTACGTCAAGCTCAGGAAGGATCCTACTCGTACAATTAAGTCTCTCCGCTGACTTGACGAAATTCCTCACTCCTAAAGAATCCTTCCCTCCTAGACTCTATGGATTCCCCAAAATCCATAAAGAGTCTGTTCCTCTCCGTCCCATTGTCAGTAACATTGGAGCGCCAACTTACCAGCTGGCCAAGTTTCTCACGAAACCACTCCAAAAGTTGACTGGCCTGAACGGTTCATACATTCAGAACTCACTAGATTTCGTCAACAAACTTAGAAATCTTCGGACTTCTCCAGATGATATCTTAGTTAGTTTCGATGTAGAATCACTCTTCACTAACGTCCCAATCTCAAAAGCCTTGGAAATCATCAAGAATTCCAATAACATTTATTCCCAATTCCTTCCCTTAATTGAGCACTGCCTGACTTCTACATACTTTCAGTTCGAAGGAGAATTCTATGAGCAAAAATCAGGAGCAGCAATGGGTTCTCCCATCTCCCCGATTATTGCAAATATATTCATGGAACACTTTGAGAACGAAGTATTGAAGTCAGCACCTCAGAAACCTTCTGTGTGGTTCAGATATGTGGACGATACCTTTGTCATCTGGCCACATGGAAAGACTGGTCTAACCCAATTCCTGGAGTTCTTGAACAATCAGCACACGAGCATCAAGTTCACCATGGAAATTGGGTAGGACAGATGTCTTCCTTTTCTGGATGTTCTGGTTCGGCGCAACGAGGGTGGCACTCTGGGCCACCAAGTATATCGCAAGCCAACACACACAGGCAGGTATCTCAATGCTACCTCCCATCACCACCCCTCCCAGAAACACTCCATTATCAGCTCTCTCATGTATAGAGCACTTACAATTTCTCAACCCTCAAACGTTGACAGTGAAGTTGAACATCTTGAGACAGCTCTGACCACGAATGGGTATAACATCCAACAAATTCGAAAGGTCAAGCAAAAGCTACAGAGCAAGCTCTCATCTCTCCAAGAGGAGACTGTTCCTGAGGAAAAACAGGAAAGACCTAAAATGGCCCTCCTCCCCTATCTGAGAGGCACAACAGAACGCATCAGCAGAGTACTCGGTAAACATAACATCCGAACGATCTTTCAACCCCCAAAGAAGATCGGACAGATGCTGCCGAGCGCGAAGGATCCAAGACCAGCCTTGAGTACACGAGGAGTGTACGAGATCCCTTGCTCATGCGGGAAAGTCTACATTGGAGAAACCGGGAGGAAGATCAGTACACGGATCAAAGAACACCAGCGGTGCTCCAAATACGGGACCCAAGAATAGCCTCTCCGTGGAGGCGTTTAATCGACCCATAAAAAAAAGCTTATGATGTATTATTCTGAACCCAAAAGTTTTGAAGATATTTGTATAATACTGAAGCCAAGAATTCTAGAGTATTTCACTTTCATCAAAACATGTTTGTAGATCCTTTTGTTAGAAATTTGATAATGTGTAGGAAATGTTCTATGACATTCTCTTCTAAATCCAATCGTTTTCGATGAATTTTCTAAATACTCAAGTCAACATTTTTTGATGCACTCAATTTTATGAAAGTACTTCTCTAGATAATTTCCAAAATATCTGGGAAACTGATAGATTTGGAGGAAAATGTAATTGACTATAATATATCGGGAGTTTAATGATCTTAAAAAAACTATTGTGACATTTTGATCAATCATTTTCGATAATTAAGTGTTAAAATGGTGAGAGAGGTGAAAAAAAAGTAATTCATGAACTGTTTTTCGTCGATATCTCGTGAACTGTAGAATCGAAGGACAAAAAATATAAGAAGACACATTTCGAAAATTGAATTCCCCATAAAAATTATTTGAGGAATTTTTTTAATAGACTTGATGTTGCAGGAGAGATCTATTGCATTCTTAT
>NW_021682574.1:0-1565 GCF_001412515.2 Diachasma alloeum | reverse complement strand
GATAAAGTTCGGATAAGTAAGGCCAAACGTGTTTTTGAAAAAGGTTATACCCCCAATTGGACTAGAGAAATTTTCACTATCCGAGAAATTAATAATACTAATCCCGTTACATACAAATTGAAAGATTATAAAAATGAATTGATCAGTGGAAGTTTTTATGAAGAAGAATTACTGAAAACAAAATATTCTGACGTGTATCTTGTGGAAAAAGTATTGAAAAAATCTGGAAATAGACTTTTTGTTAAATGGCTGGGCTTTGATAACACCCACAATAGCTGGATTGATGCTGATGAATAAAAAACATGGAGAGGGGGAAAAACTATTTAAACAGTCAGCCTATTTTCATCCTTCACAGTTTAGTTGGTGATTTCAACTCAACAACATGCTTGTGAAAATCATCGTGCTACTAGTTCTCGCGACATCCTCCTGCCGGAGTGAAAATTTTCTCAATACTGAGATTTTCAGTCGAAGTGGACTATATTATGAATCTGTAGGTGATGTGCGCTTCACCACAGGTGAGTGGCAACTCGCCACTCGGATTGACTGGAGAAAATTCATCGATCAACGACCACTAATTCATCCGAAAATACTGGAAAATATGGATCAAAAGTGTAAAAATTATGGAGGAGCTGAACAATGTGCAGAAGTTCTTCAAAGTAAAAATATCATGAAAAAGAATCGAAACGTGGAAAAGTATATAGCTCGATTCCTGTTCTTCATGAATGAGTCCAGTATTGAAGAGCAAAATAAGGATGTGGCTTTAGGAACTCTACACGGCAATAAAGAAATATCAGATAAAACTAGTGAAAAGCTGCACCTAATTAAATCACGACTGCATCATTTTTGTGATACAATTAAGGCATTGGAGAATCAAAGCACAATAAGCCTTGGGGGTGTTGAGACAGAGGCTCGATTAATTGAGGAGCTGATGAAAAATGAAACTTTTAACAGTGCTGAATATCAACTAATATTGAATAAAATACGAGATTGGGTTGAAAGTTTGGAAGAGGAATTGGATAATTATATTTATACCCTGAAAACCATTATCGAGATAGTGCATTTAGCTAAGACAGGTGTTGTGCACCCTCAATTATTCACTCTTGAAGAACTTCAAAGTGCTGCAAACCATTTTTCAATAGTTAATGGAGATGCCTCTGTGGTCATTCCCACTGATGAATTTAACACCGACAAATTACTGAAAATTTCGAAAACAAAGATAGGCTTTCATGAAGGGGAGTTAATTGTCATTCTTAAGGTCCCACTAGTTACCGCCTCAATCTACCAATTATTCAAAATGTACCCCCTGCCAGCGCTTCAATTGTTCGGTCATAAACGTGGGGCGGCGTACATTCAACCACGAGCTGACTACCTGCTACTCAGCCAAGACCTTTATACTTTGGCACACGCTGAGGATCTCGCACACTGTGGAATTACCGATGATTATCGCTTTATTTGTGAACCTGAGTATCCATTTTATGATATCAACACCCATCCAATTTGTGAGGCAACGTTTTTTGGAAAAGATAACTCATTAGCATCACCTTTTGTGAATTGCCTCATCAAGG
>NW_021682573.1:0-1757 GCF_001412515.2 Diachasma alloeum | reverse complement strand
GCTTCTCCCCTTTTACTGCATTAGAGTCACTCCCCTTTTTACGTGTACAAAAGTTGCCTGGCCTTACCCATAACCCTAGATCCAAGTAAAAGGCTTTTCAAACGTCTTACGACGATCTAATCTGTAAATTACTAGAAATATAGATATTTAGTTAATTTTATCCCTCATTTGTCCTCATTATTTAATTGCCCTAAATCCCCCTTTTAGGAAATAATATTAATTAAATATTGAACGGTCACAATCCATAATCTAAAAAAAAAATTTCTGCACATTCAGACGATCAAAACACTTCATCAATTCCTTCTATGCATACGTATTTAATCGAATATTGTATTAGAAATGATGAAAATTCATCTAATTTGATGCGAAGTGTGCGAAATTGAATGAATCACACTTCAGTTGTCAATGGAATATAATGTTAATGAATATACTCTTCATGAGGAGTATTTTCCAAATGAAAAGAATGAATTAATTGTTGTAAAAAAGAAGAGGCTTGATTACGATTTCCAAAAACATTCGAATTTTGGTAAGAAAATGAGAGCGGATATAAACATTTTCATAGATACTAATTCGTTTTTATGAACAAGAGGAAAAAAATGTGAAAAAATCAAGCCCAGTCGCGCGCTTCGCGCGCTCCCTCTTTGGGGTATGACCGGTGGGGATTGGTCGAATTGGGTGTGACCCATTACGGGTCGCACCAATAACTTCCGGATCATTTGTTTTTTCTATCATTAATTTGTTTATTATGTATTTATTCAATCTTTTTCTCACATTTCTCCGAGAAAATACCCATAGAAGAAAAGTTTCTTCGCAGATTTAATAAACGCTGGGGTCATGCCACAGTGAATGCAGCGCACGCTATATGCAACGCTAGTCAATGTCAGAAATATTCAGAAAACAGTTGGATAATTATTGCATGCGTTTAGCGTTGCATCCATTGTGATATTACCCTTAGGATGATTTCGCAAAGAACGCATTTGCAATTTTAGTTAACTCAAACTTCAATCAAGTTTGAGTTAAACCCACTTTACTTGACCCACTTCAAAATTCTCTCAACTCCGAAGCTGATCCACTTAAAAATTTGCAACTTCAAAGGTGACTCGCTCTAAAATTTTTTTTAATTGCAAAATTCGAAAGTTTTATTTAAAATACTCAACAACCACCGAGGCGATTTCGCTCAAAATGCAATGAGAATCAAGTTATGTGAAGACGCATCGATTACACAAAATTAATTCAAATCCCATCGTTACCTTAGGTAAAATGGTCGAATTTGTATGAAATTAACGCTTTTTGCCATTTTTTTACTTTTAAGTTTTATGCGGATAAATAAAAAACCGCTGAGTCAATTGTTTTCATAAATTAATGAGTTCTAAGTTCCATGAATAATCATCGTTTGAAGGAAGAAAATAATCAATCGCTTCATTCGTTCAGGAAATATCGTGAGACAAAATTTAGGTGACATACGTACACACACACACACACACACTCCTAGGAACTGCAAGACCTTGTCGCTGGTGGAGGAGCTTAACGGGACTTGTCCCGAACTAAGAAGCAGTTCAGAACCCCCAATGTCAAGGTGTTCACCGTGCTGATTTCTGCNCCATGAATAATCATCGTTTGAAGGAAGAAAATAATCAATCGCTTCATTCGTTCAGGAAATATCGTGAGACAAAATTTAGGTGACATACGTACACACACACACACACACACTCCTAGGAACTGCAAGACCTTGTCGCTGGTGGAGGAGCTTAACGGGA
>NW_021682572.1:0-3317 GCF_001412515.2 Diachasma alloeum | reverse complement strand
GGTAACACGGGGGGCGATTTTCATAGGTTTAATTGCGACAATTAAAAAATAATCGCACAGGAACGAGGCGCGAATGGCAATTAGACTTTCGTGTCACGTACGTAGCGGGAACGCGTAATTTCTGGCATTATCCCACCCTCGGGGTTTTTCCTTTCTTTTTTTCACTTACTCCCCTATTTTACATCTATTTATTCTTTTTTCAATTTGGGATTTCTTCGTCTCGCTACTTTTACGTTCTCCTGTCAGTGGGGAGCGACAAGGAAGCAATTACTACATTTTACGTGGTTCCAAATCAGACGGGTGCTAATGAACAAAAAATTTTAATTGAGAACTTGACAAAATTGAAAATATCAATATTCGGAAGTGCAGAGAAGTTCCATTGATTCGTCTTCACAGAAATTACGTTCAACATTTTTGATTAAATATCAGTTATTGCATTGATTTTATTATTTAAACAATTTTCAAAAAAAATTTGTTTGCATTTTTGATACCCTGCTTGGAAACTGTCATCAAGTGACAGTTCAACGGAAATTTCAAGAACTTCCGTCATTGAAAATTAATAATTTTGGTTGGTGACAACCTCAATGGAAATTATAATTCTTAGTTCAATTATTGCATGAAAATCAATTGAAATTGAAAAAATCGAGGTAAATAGATCCAGTTAATTGAAAATTCAACGTAATCTGGTACTAAATATTCATCAATTAATTGAAAATTCAAGTGTCACGGAATTCTAATCTTTCTGCTACTCAAAAATTTGGACTCTATTGGATTTTCAATGAAATTTGGATCACGATTTAAATCATGATTTTTTCTCCCCTAAATCAAATTCAATGTTGCTGTTCTAAACATTATTATCAATTTTTTTCTGGAATGGTCGGTAAGGAAACGGTTTGAAGATCTACAACAAATTAGAACCCACTTTTGGAGACAAATTTATAGAATACTTGAAGTGGTAATTTCTGAACATTGTGACCTTCTCCTTTAATAATGTTCAAATAATCGATTTCACACCTTGAAAATCATGTTAATTTTATTCCGAAAAATTGAGGACTCCCAAGTTTGATCAATTTCCATTATTAACTTATAAGAAAGCAATGTTTGAGCAAATGCATAAATGAGTAAATAAATGAGTAAATTTCTCATAATTTCGTTCACATCATTCAACTGAAAAATTCAATAATTAAAAATCTTCGAATGAAATATTTTTCAAATGCAATTTTTTACGGGGGCAAAATCAGTCGTCTTTTTGCTCTTCTCTATTCGATGAGACTATAATATCTTCGTAGTCTTTAGTCTTTCCAAGTTTACGACTCAATTAAAAATTTTTTTCGTCGGCTGATTTACCTCCTAATTTGACTCAAAAATCCAATATTGAAGCATGCAACTTTTTCTCCAGTAATTGTAATTAAGACACCCGGGGGATTCTCGTCGTAATACCAGTGGGCGGGTATCGTGTCTGTCCCACCAGTGGGAAGACGAATGTCTTATGAAATGAGCCAGGAAGGCCTCCATTACCACCGCTTCACAATGAAAGGGCATCACAGCGTGGAATCTCAGCCTCACACCGATTAATATAAATCTTCCTTTTTTTCTTTCGTTCGTTAACACTGTTAATGAATCTGGTTTTAATTTCGTTTTAAAAATTCATATCTACCTTCATTTCCATTCATGCGTCTGAGAAATTGAGGAAAGAAAAAGCTCTCTCGTTTCTTTTTTTCTTCTTTTCATGAATTATTCTTCCACTCCACTCTCTTCCCCAACTCTCAGTCTCTCTCTCCCTCTCTCTTTCCCACAACTTCAACTAATTTTTTATATTCAGTGAATAAAAATTCCAAAGTGTTTGGTCGAGTGTTTACCGTATCGCTTGCTCAAAAACTATTTCTAGTCGCCCACTCCTTTGTTCAAGGATTCAGTACTTTAATCTGCATTTAAATGTTGAAAAAAATGAAGGTAAATCCAGAGAAAAAATTATTCGATTTAAAAAATCTGTTTTCTATTCAGAATGAATTGTTTTTGTTTGTGAGATTGATGAAGTTGAAGCACTGTTAAAAAAATGTTTAAACTTTCAGGTTTTTATTGGAAATAATTTATAATTACATCAAAATTCTTCAAGGAACACTGGATATTCAATTCAATATCAAATTGTTTATGGAAAAAATTCCCTGTATTTTCCTTCAACAAACGAAATTATTTTTGATTTTTTAAATAAAATTATAGATCCATACAAGAATATAGAGAGTAATTTTGATTTCTTTAATTAAATTGACTGATTTTTACAGCGATATCACAAGATGGCTGGAAGATTTCTGTTCTGTTGAAAAAATTCAGAGTCAATTAGCAAAAAAAGAAGACGGAAAATTCATACAGAATTGAAAAAAAATGAAGCTCCTGCCAGTCTGATTGTGAGGCATGAATGCGACGGAATTTCAATAATTTTTTTTCAATTTTCACTAAATAATTAAATTGAAATAAGCAGTTTCAACTAATTTTCCAACCAATTTCAAATTCAGTAATGGAATTTCTTGAAATTGCACTTGAGATCTCATTCCTTACGCAAATTTCCCACCCTTGTGTAGACGTTTTGAATTTTCAGAAATGCTATTCGAACTATGATTAGTACTTCATAAACCTCAGATATAAAGAAATGTAAATATCGATAATAAGTGAACAAAACAATCAATTTTTCCTGCAATTAACTCAAAAATTCTTAATTTTCCCCACCTCTCTCCCCACGCTCTCACCCAAAAAATAAAGCTCTCAAGCAAAATCGAACCCCCATTCCCAAAATAATGTTCACAACACTTACTTCAGCCATCCAAGCCTGTTTTTCCCCCATAAAAACCCCCAAAAACAACAAAAATGCAGACCAACAAACTCCACCTCGTCTCTTAGTACTCCATGTAAATGTAAATATATTCACTAGCTGTGGTCGCTCTATTGGACTTCCCCGCTCTTTATCTCACTTCGTAAAATATGCGAGCGCGGGATAAGGAGAGGCAGAGGTAAGGGCAATTGACCGTAGTACCACCCGCAATAAAAACAATGAGACCCAGAATAAGGTGGAAAAGAGATAGGAATGAATTAAGGTGAATTGGTAACGATATAGCCTTCAGATATCTTTCGTCGTCTTGAGTGGATACAGGGGGGTGGGATATGCCTTTATCGTACAAACAATTTCACGCCAGCGGGCATGCCGCAGCGCGCGCCAACTTGCCGAGGGTCAAGACTATTAATTTGGTATGCACTTCGCCGGATGTGATTTATATCCAACGCGGCTGACGGGCGTATATCACGACTTGTGGGGGGGGGGGGGG
>NW_021682571.1:0-1139 GCF_001412515.2 Diachasma alloeum | reverse complement strand
CTAAAACCAAAAAATTTCTACTTCCAGGTGCAATCAGCAGCGACTCTTCTCCTCGAGAGCAAAATGTTCTACGTTCCTTTCCTCCTGAACTCAGCAATTCAAAGATAGTAGCTAAAATCCCCCCCCAAACCGAATCCAATCGACGAAAAAGCGTAATATGATGGGCGATAAACCCATCGATAACTGCCCCTGGGTGTCAGGCAAAGACTTTCATGTATATATATACATATATAATAAACAATATAAATGTGTTTTTCGTTGACGTGTACAAAACTAAGGAAAAAAAAACACAAAAAACTATTGAGAATGTGAAAAATAATAATAATGATAACTAAAAATAACTAAGATGAATAAGATGAAGGAGATGAGGAGATAAAGTACTAGGTAATTTTTCATTGATACAATGGAGAATGAAAATATAAAGAAAATGATAGGGAAATTAATGAAAAATTAATTAATGAAAAGTTGAAGAAAATACAATTGACAAGAACTGAAAACTTTTATATCGAAACTAAAAGACTATATTTCTGTATGCAGTCGCGCAACTAATGTCATTGTGTGTTCATGTTGCATAATCCAATCGATTTAAATTAAGACTCTCGTACATTTTGTGCCCTGATATTGAAATTTATTGAGAATTATTGACAATTAGAGAATGATAAATTTGAGAAATTCAATTTTGAGTTGAAGTGGTCAAACGGTATTTGTCGATTATCTCGAGAGGGAGTGGACTTACGCCAAAATATTGCTGAACATTTTTTCTTGGAAATTTAATTCTGTAGAAAAAAGGTTTTGAGACATTTTCGTGTAAAATCGATCGTTAAGGAGATAATTGTGTTATTAATTGAAATTTTTTCAATTTAGTTGAAATTGTTGCAAGTTTGTTAGTTGTTTTATTATCTCGGTAGGGAGTGGTTTTCGGAAGAAATGGCACAAGACATTTTTGTAGGGAATTGAATTCCACACAAAAAATATTTTGTCACATTTTGCTCTAAAATTGCTGGTTATTGAGGTAATTGCGAAATTGATTGAGAGAAAATTCGACTTTTGACGTTTTATCATTTCAATCCAGAATTAACGGACTAACTTAATTGATTAAATGATTTGTTGAATGGTAAAACCGACGTGGAAATACTTGA
>NW_021682570.1:0-1096 GCF_001412515.2 Diachasma alloeum | reverse complement strand
TCAAAAAGGCGCCACTGTCCTCCTAGTAACATTGATAGGACATAACACATCACCTCACTTCATGGCATTTGCGACGTTCTCAGATGTTTCTCCGCCATTTTGATTCGGCTTCGTGCACCACATTCCTCAACGCCAATTGGCCCGTCTTCAAGTTGTAATATCAAAATATCTACTAAATCAATTTTTTTTTTCACTTTTTTTTCGTATTCCACGCATTTTTTTACGTTAGTGGTCACAAGAAAAAAAAGTTATTTAGAAACACCCTGTATTATTTAATTATGTTCTTTACATGATAAGCTGAGCTGTGCCGCAAAAACGTTACATGCTTTTTTCAAAAGGAATATTTAATACATCTTGACATAGAGCAATTCATCTACAAATGTTTTTTCTAAAAGTGGTACATTTTTATGTTGTCAATGATTTTTGCATCGGGATGACTTGATAAGTCATGTGATACAAAAATATGTTCTGCTCGTTGTGTTTTTATTTCATATTATATCGATAGTTGAGACAATATTGCTATAATTGTGACAAAGATAAATGTGTACAGATTCGTGCTTTTTAATGGAAAGTACTTGATACTTTTCTTTTCGAAGAATCAGGGATTTTTTTTCGTGTCCCAATTTCTGTCATACTACAGACTCATATATGGAAATTAACTGCAGTCCAGTCTTCATACAAAATATTTTCGTACAAGATACTAGGCCTGAATCCGCGCCGAATGATATCTGCACTTTCAATGTTTTTCGTTGCGTATATTTTCGTTTCGCAAGATACTCGACCGAAAGGGCTAGAATTGAGTATGAATGGAGTTGAGATATTGCAGAAATTACTGGAAATATATCAATTAAATTTCAAAACGAATGGGCACTCGTTACATTTAATTGAAAAATTGAACGCATCGGTCATAAAACCTGACAAAATATCTATTTTTTTACACGTATTACACCATGTATTTTACGTCCATTTTTTGGATGAGTAGATGGACAAAACAGAACAAAATGCCACCCACACTGATGGTTCATACCCAGAGTTGGATTCTGCGTCATCTCCACAAACCCAGTCTGGGTTGGGAGGAAACCCAGAGTTGAGGTTA
>NW_021682569.1:0-1625 GCF_001412515.2 Diachasma alloeum | reverse complement strand
AGTTTATTTAGATAAATTTCCACTTTTCAGTTTGTAATTATTTTTGTTATCACTGGGAATAGCTCTGGATATTTTGAAAANTTTGTAATTATTTTTGTTATCACTGGGAATAGCTCTGGATATTTTGAAAACGAATTTATTTCGCTTCACGGAGCTCCTTTTGAGCTATGACCGGTTACTCCGAGCGCTGGAGCTGAACTGACTGTAGGCTGTCGCGTCTCGAGGTACCTCGACTCGCTCTCTACGGCGCGTCGACGTTGCGTCGAGCCGCCGAAGTGGCACAGTGGTGGGAGTAGTGGGGATGCCGCGTGAAGCGGTGAGACTTGCTACCTGAAGGTGGGGGTCGAGCGTCAAGCGTACCCCTATGTAATGTGTGTAGAGTACTCCCAACAATAGTGTTGGGAGTACTCTACACAGGGCACAGGGTGCCACAGGGCACCCTACTAGGTCTTTATACATTGAATATTTTGACATTTTTAATTCATTTGAATTATTTCTGATATTTTTACTTATGAATAATTCATTTTTGGCTGAATTTTGAAGTTGATTTTCACTAAGGGTTAAACGGTTCCTTAAAGTACTGCAAATGACAATTTTTATCTATTGACACAATACGATATGTTGACAAATTTTATAAAATTCGTTTTTGAGTCTATTTTTGAGCTGGAAACATAATACCGATGAAAAAACATTTTTTTCATTTTTTTATAACATTCAATTGTTAATAACATTGTTATTAACTTCCCGACCCGAAGGGAGGAAGTTATTGCAATGACATGGAAATTTAAGCATTTCTCCACGTTTCGTGACCTTTGGAACCACTTTCTGACCCTTTTCAGGTACCTGTCTGTATGTGTGGATGTGTGTATGTGTGTGCGTACGTCTGTGACAAAAATTTTGTGCCACGATTCCTCCTGAACAAACGATGCGATTTGACTTTTTTTTTTTAATCGCTGTATTTTCATGTGACTTGAACCTGATTAGATTATGGAGACGATCGTCTCAGCATTTCTCCAGTTTTTTCCAAAAAACTTTTGGAAAAAAGTCGAAAATTAGCGTTATTTTTGTAAACGAGACCATTTCTCCGTGCATAACAATGCGATTTCAAGTTTATTTTGTTAGAAACGATGAACNTAACGCACAAATCATGGAATACTGGAAGACATTTAATCAGCAGTTCACTAGCTTTTTTCGAAATCGATATACATTCAAGAAACAATTTTACTTTTCTGATAAATTACATCTTTTCTCGATGCGGAATACGGCGATGTGTGTGCATGGGAGTGTGTGTGAGTGGGAGCACGCGCACGGATTTTCTTGTCTTCTATGGGTATTTCCTCGGAGAAATGTGAGAAAAAGATTGAATAAATACATAATAAAATAAAAATTAATGAAAGAAAAAACAAATGGTCGGGAAGTTATTGTTGCGACCCGTAATGGGTCACATCCAATTCCACCAACCCCTACCGTTCATACCCTAAAGAGGGAGCGCGCGACCGGGCCTGATTTTTATTTCTACTTTTATGGGCACTTTGGGAGTGGCGTTTTCGGGCTCAAGGGGATGAGCGGATGAGAGTGAACGGGTGAAAAAATATGTATGAGGAGTGGAGAGGCGTGAAGACGTG
>NW_021682568.1:0-1421 GCF_001412515.2 Diachasma alloeum | reverse complement strand
CTTCGAAGTTTTATTGGGGGGAGATTAGACCTGGTCAAGTGCAAGCGACTATCGGTCATTTCTTTTGTTACATACGGTAGGAAGAACAAAAAGAGGAGAGTTTTATTGCAGGTTTAATCCTCCCGGTTTCACCCTGAAACCCGGATTAAAATGCATGTAATGAATATTTTTCCCTGGCGAATGTTTTTCAGGAAAATTCAATGTCTCGAGGGTGAGAATTCCTGGGTTTTTATGAGGTGGCATTGTCTGTGGGCATCTGCCTGGCGGTAATAAAAATATTCAGAGAGGATTTTGGTAAAATTTTGTGAATAATGAATGATAGGTAATTTCGATGAAATGTTTATCTAAAGTTTTTCGAGAGATTGGAGAAGTTTCATTTTTATCTTGAAAAATGTGAGTTCNAAAATTTTGTGAATAATGAATGATAGGTAATTTCGATGAAATGTTTATCTAAAGTTTTTCGAGAGATTGGAGAAGTTTCATTTTTATCTTGAAAAATGTGAGTTCGTGTATTTTCCATCAGAGAAATTTCGTCCTCCCTATAGTGTGTTTATTATACTATTCCACTGTTTCATTTACCGACATTCGTTCGCAATTGATGAAGTAAAAATATCCATCCCTTTTTCTCCCGGAGAATTATACCATTTGGAACAGACGGACGAGATTAAAAGGGGGGTATTTTAGGATACTCCATAAAAATTTCTTCTAGAAAAACAGGAGAGGGTGGAGGGGTGCTAAAAAGGGGGAGCAAGGGCTGAAAATGAGAAGAGGGTGGGCATCGGTTTCCGTACACCCTCCAATTGACCGTTACTCACACGCGCGTGGGAGTCCCACCCCCTGCCAGATCAGAAATCTGCCGTCTGGTGCGGTTTAAAGGCATGGCCGATGCCAAGAGCTCATCAAAAAAAATATTAAATGAATTGAAATGATGAGCTATCGAGTCTTTATATTTTTCGACAACGAATAATCATTATTATTATCCAAATAACTAAATATCTGATTGGATCATTTAAATAACAATGGATTGTTTTTTTTCTGATCGGTTTGTCCAGAACGAAGAACTCTTCAAACAGAACTCATCAGCATCCCACTTATCTCTCTGAATATTCCGGACCCCCGAAAAACCCAGACTCACGACCTTGACTGTCAATTTGGACGAACAAAAACTCGACCTTCCCCATAGCTTGTTTATTCAAATTATCGAGATGAAAGTGCACGTATGAAAAAATTCAATGGAATTGTACTGAGAGATTTCGTCGGAAATTTCGCACCTTTTCGCGTATTTTTTTAATGGAAAAAATCAATAGATTTAGATTTCTATATTATTGATTGATTTATTTATTTGTTTATTTATTTATGTATTTATGTATTGACTTATTTATTTATTTATTTATTTATTTATTTATTTATTTATTTATTTA
>NW_021682567.1:0-1083 GCF_001412515.2 Diachasma alloeum | reverse complement strand
AAAACCATCCTCAAGTTTGGCTCCTTGAAGGAGAAATATGTGAATTACCCAGTACAAGAGGTTCATTTCAAATGTATGCTGGGTAATCTCTTTGATATTGCTCATCAGAAACAAGTGAGTCTGATGAAAGATGAAGTCGCCAGAACTTTATTGAGTCTTCACCAAGAGGAGGGACGGAGTGGTTGTTTGGATATGATCATCGACACAAGAACATGGAACCGCGGTGATACACAGAAGAAACCAGAAAAATAAAAAACAGTGTTATCGAAACAAGGTACGTTACTATACACAATAAATTATTTTCTGATTATTCCGGAAACGAAAACGATCCAAACGAAATACATGAATCGACATATCTTTCTCATTGTGTCAAGGTTATTTACAATGATCACTCCACCAATTATCGTTCAGTCATGCCAGCTCTGTCTCCGGAATGGGGATCATATATTTTTCATTCACCTATTAACCCTAGATTGGCCACCTTATGAGGGAAATGCCGCAGTGCATTGTTTTTATTTTACTGCTGTTGACTGGTTGAGTCGAAAAATTCGAAAAAATTCAAGATCGATAATTGAAGTGTCTAAAAAATTACGGTATTTTAAAAATTCGAAATTTCTCGAAATTCCGAGAGAAAAAAAAATTTCTACGTGCCGAACAATTTTTCCCCATGCTAAATTGAATCGCCTGTAGCGCGGCGTTACCAAAAACTCGCTANTTGGTATTTTAAAAATTCGAAAATTCTCGAAATTCCGAGAGAAAAAAAAATTTCTACGTGCCGAACAATTTTTCCCCATGCTAAATTGAATCGCCTGTAGCGCGGCGTTACCAAAAACTCGCTAAATGCGCCCGGGCAGTGTAGAGTGAATTCGGCAACGCTGGAACCTAAATAACACGGTGGAGAATCCCTCACGAGGGGACCAGAGTCGCAAGTTCTTGTTTCGTGACCAATCTAGGGTTAAGTTCTCCCCTCAACTCGTTCTATGAGTCATAAAAAAAATCCCATGAAAAAAATTTGGTTTTCAAGTAAATAATGCACGTTAATAATTGATTGAAATTTTGTCGTTTAAACGCCCGGTCCGCTCA
>NW_021682566.1:0-1532 GCF_001412515.2 Diachasma alloeum | reverse complement strand
ATTCAGCACCTCGCGCGACACGTTTATCCTGACAACCCCAGGTTTTTACGCCACCTCACGGCCGCATGGTTATATACTGCTGGCTCAGAAACAATCCACACCTGAAGATTATCGAGCACGCAGTTCGATCTTTCCAAATGACGAAAAACAGTTCTTGTACGTACCGCGGGAAGGTATAAATCAAAGGTAATAAGACACAGATGTGTCAGTTTTCCTTATACCATGGCGGCGCGAGGTTCGCCCAGTAAGAAATTGACAGTTGTCCTTCAAGCGCTTTGTGATTTGAATAAAGAACAGCGGCAGGCGTTACTTAGAAAAGCTGATACGGGGTTAATACGTTGTATATGTGAGTGTGCATTAAACATCTTTTCCGGTAATATACGAATCGGTAAATCTCAGAAAGATAAATTAAAACCATATAAAAAAGTACTTCGTGATTTAGCTGTTGGAAAAAAGTGCCTATCAAAAAAGAAGAAGATTATCATTCAGAGAGGGGGGTTCCTCCCGCTGCTTCTAGCACCTATACTAGGTACTTTGATTTCAAACCTCATTAGTGAATAGGAAGAGTGAAACAATCAAAAGAGATGGAATATGCGCGGAAGATGATACTTGTTCCAGAAGACAGGATTGGTGCCATTACTGATGACAGGGGTCAGACACTTATGACGTCTGATAACCGTATCACTACGCCAAAAAGTGTATACACACAGGGAATGACATTGTCACGTCTTGATAATGAAATGAAAGAAATCTTAGAATCGAGTTCATACGCTGATGAGCGTGAGAATTGGAACGCACATCAACAGATTTTACAACGTTATCTCAGTTTGGCACACAATTCTCACCAGTTGTCGATGGATACTGAGACTTTTGATAGCCCGAAAGAATCAACCTACCAATGACATGCTCAAATTTCACCGATTCGGCCACGTTTTTCCAGTTCTCGTGTGCATGATTACGTGGTGCATGGATTAGCAATTGAAAACCGTCGAAAATCACAATCGGTGATTCACGGATAGAGTTACACGCTTGTGCCTTCTTATGATTCATTAGCTGTCAGTTTTGTAAATTTCTCCAAGGACAAGGACAAACTATCAAAACTGCATATTTCATAACACGTGATGCATCGATCAGTAACTCGGAGACGACAAAAAAAAAAGTCATGATAGAGTTACACTCACGTGTCTTTTGTGATGACTCAACGCCAACACCGGTAAAATTTTAAGGAATCAATCTGGGTGAAGCAACCACTACCATTGGCGGATCTCCTAATTACAACTACATGATTAGTAGAACCGTGGGGGAGGGGGTAATAATTGTGAATAGTATATATTTGAGGATNGGTAAAATTTTAAGGAATCAATCTGGGTGAAGCAACCACTACCATTGGCGGATCTCCTAATTACAACTACATGATTAGTAGAACCGTGGGGGAGGGGGTAATAATTGTGAATAGTATATATTTGAGGATTTCCCAAGAATCAACAGTACTCCGCCAACAGTTGTTGTGTATCCGTGGCTGAGTTTCCTGC
>NW_021682565.1:0-1179 GCF_001412515.2 Diachasma alloeum | reverse complement strand
GTACAAAAGAATAATATAACACAAGGTTATACAGCAAGACAAAAATAAAGATAGAAAAATATATACATATAAAAAATAACAAAACCATAAGTAGTATAGCAGCCAAACACAGTTAGAAAATCAGCATAAGTATACGAAAATATGATAAAATCAGCAAACGGGGCTCTTAATGGGCACAGGCAATGATGGGGGAAGTATGAAAGAGTGCAATGACTGAAGAAATGAAGAAATGAAATGCAATGAAATGACGAAAATAGTGAAGAAAAGAAAAGAAAGACACAAAGCGTGGAAAAAATCAGAGCAATCAAGGATTGTCACTGAGGAAAGTGCGAAGAGCAATCTTGAAGGACAGGATGGTGGGAAGATCACGTCTTGAGATCACGTATCGCCAATGCTAATGGACCTGCCGGGCAAAGAGTAAACGTCATTGACATAGGACTGAGAGTCAAAAATGATTGCCTTAGTCTTGGCAACATTTAGATCAAACGATTTCGTAGGGCCCATTCCATAATGCTTCTGGCTGCATCACCCATCCTAACAGTCGCATCCTCTAGGTCCATCCTCGAGAACCGCAGATAAATCTGAAGGTCGTCAGCATAGACCAAGTGCTGGATATCCTGTGCAAGGTTCTCAGCAATGTCATTTACAAACAGGAGGAACAACAGAGGACCAAGAACGGACCCCTGAGGCACCCCCTTGTTCAGCGGGCGAGAAGAGGACAGACCACTCGAGCCTCCCAGCGTCGCCTGGGAACGACCACTGAGATAGGGTGCTATCCATCTGACAGCTGCTGATGAGAAGCCATAGCTGACAAGCTTCTCAAGAAGCAGTACATGACACACTGAGTCGAACGCCTTGCTGAAATCGAACAGAATGAGCATGGTCAACTGTCGCTTGTCAATTCCAGTACGTACGTCATCCGTCAGTTTAAGGAGGGCAGTCTGAGTACTATTTGAGGGACGAAAGCCCGTTTGAAGTGGATCCAGGATCGAGCGATCGGCAAGATACTCAAGAATCTGCAGAGAGGCAAGCCTCTCCAAGACCTTGGACACGAAGCATAGTAAAGCAATCGGCCTGTAGTCATGGACCAATGCAGGATTTTTTATCTTGCCGAGCGCCACCACAAGGGTTTTTTTCCACTCCAGCGGGAAAACAGAGGTACTAAAGGATGTATTTAAG
>NW_021682564.1:0-2478 GCF_001412515.2 Diachasma alloeum | reverse complement strand
ATTCTTGATAATACAACACTTTATTAACCAATGTATAAAAAAGAATTTTGTTATTGTCATAAAAAATTTTTTTTTAGACAAACATAGAAAATACGTCAGTTTTCATCCATTACTTGGTGAAAAATGATGTGAAAAATCTAAAAAAAATCTCAGAGCGTGACAATCACATAAANCTGAGTTACAGCCATTTGCTTAAGACGGAGCGCGTGGTGCTGCGCGCGTCTCGACAAATAAATGGTAATATCTCGAAAACTATTAGTGATAGAGACATGAGTCAAAAACCATTCTATTCGTCTCGAAATTATCTAAATCTTTACCGCTGCATATTTCGATCACTTCTCAATAGTTTCCGAGATATTTTAATCCAAAGTGACCACTCCAAGGGGCATTTTGTTAATAATCAAAAAGCACACCTTGGGACTTAATCACATTTGATCTACGCGTTATTCTGAGCATTAAAAAAAAGTAATCGAAATCGGTAACTTATGACGAAAAATCGACAACAAAACTCTTTTTCCGACGCGCTCCGACTGGACTATCTTACATGAAGACCGAAGCACCCCGCAAAAAAAGTCTAGATGCCGTGCAGCGGAGGGTCCACAATAGAATGGAGAAGAAACAAACTAAAACATTCATTCACTCCTCAGTTCTAGGAACATTACACTCCTTTTTCGTAAGGACTCAAAGGTTGTGATGATTTTATCATCTACTGACGTGTTTAGGGATACTTGGATATTGCGTGGCAATGGTGAGAATTGTGACAGAATTGTTTTATGGTTTTCTCATTATTTCAAATTCCCCACTGGACATTCAGAAACTTCACGACGTATAGAATTTTAATACAATTTTTCCATTTCAATTTTTAATTTTTACACAGAAAAATCCGAAAAATTTATCAATTCATGAGGATGAAATTTATCTTTGAAAAAATGCTAAATTTCAACATCATATGGCAGTATTTTTAGCGACAAAATTCCAAAATTTACCTGAATTTTTCTACTTGTTATCAATATTTTTCAAAACTTTAGAATTTCTCTGATGCAATTTAAAGGCTTTTCGTTCCAAATTTCAGAAACTGAAATTCGGAACTTGCATCGTTGACATATTTTTCTCTCTAATCGGAATTGCTTAGGTTTGCGGGCAAATACTATTACGCTTAGTTTTAGGTATCAATATTTTTTCTCAGCCCCTCCCCGATTTGCATTCCAGACTCTAAGACTGTCGATTAGCGTAGCGGCCAACTTGAAAACTGCCTCGAATCCGCAACCCCTTAAACCGTTTTACTGCCTTGCTACTTGATTTTCCAGGCGTTATTTATAAATGTATTCATGTGCAAAATTTCATTCTTTATTTAGATCAATTTCGGAATATTTTTATCTATAAAAATAATCATTTTTTTCTTATTTCTTAGTAAATTTCATCCATTTTTTTTAATTCATCCTTTTTTCTCTACATTTTATCCGGATGCAAGTTGCAGATTTCAAATTCTAAAAATCTAGGTATGAGAATTCTCAACAAAATAAAAACGCTGTCCTTTCATACTAACTACGCGCACGGAGAGAAATATTTATTTGTAATACTCCAAGACCTTCAAATTATCAGTTATAATATCCCAAGACTTTCAAAATTATCGGAATATTCCCCGATCGCTGCGTTGCAAACAAATGAAATAGTCAAGTTTTGCGGGCTAAAAATCCCGAGTGTGCAGCACGATTGATTTTCCTGCAAAATTTGACATATTTGACATATCCCCTCAATTGAGGGGAATTTTCTTCAATATTGAGTCAAAAAAATCTAAACGGCAATTTCGCTCCACTTTCATGATTAGTTTGGTACTTTTTATTCAACTTTTCTCCGTGTCCTGAACATCTCGCTTGCGGAATACGCGCATTTTTCCTAATTTTTATTGGTTATGGCATTTGGAATGATATATTCAACTACTGAGTGTTACGAGTAAGCTTTTTTGTCAATTAAGTTTTGAATCGAAAATTTATCTGTGAGTGTCAACTAAAAAATGCATATTAAAATTTGGCGGGGGCCACTAACAAGTTGTTTTGCGGTGGAAGCACTCCCCCCTTCTCGGCGACCTCAACCCGACCACAATCCGGCAATCACGGTCACACTCACCCCCAGTGGTACACTCGTTTCGTCAGTCACGACTTGTATACAGACACGCGCGCGGGTGATTTCAATGTTTTAACATTTTTAAGGATTTAAACATTAAAAAAAGGAATGCAGGATAAATACATGGATTGAAAATTTGCATGGAAAATGGTAAGGAAAATAAAAGTAAGAGACCAGTATCGAAAAATGGCTTCACTTATTTTACCAATTCATTACTGGATTGCTGAGAAACTAATAGTATATTGTGTCATTAGGACCGTAGACGGAGGTTCGCGATGAGTGTGAAGTTAGCAGCACGAGGCGTTGGTGCGCCTCGTCCTGTCTTACCGACTGCCGAGTGCTGCTAACTCACAC
>NW_021682563.1:0-1202 GCF_001412515.2 Diachasma alloeum | reverse complement strand
AGAAATTAAACTAAAAATTCTTTTTCTTTTCTTTTGTTAAAACCCAGAAAGTGTATCGGTCAAAAAAGCAACGCGGAGGTCCAGGGAGCGCAGTGCCCCTGGCGGGGTCCAGGGGCGGAGCCCCGTTCCACGCATGGGTGAAACCCCACTCCTTCCGTGTCGTACTTCGGACACCAAACACCAGACACCAGACACGAAAAACAAACTTTCAGACACCAGACACAAGACACCAAGCACCAGACACCAGACACGAAGACAGAGCTTTTAGACACCAGATGCCAGACACCAGAAACCAGGCACCTAGGGGTGCCAATATACACACCCCTTAAAATTTGACTCTTTTATTCAGACAACTGTCGTTTAACTCTTATGACCCTTAAACTTTGACCCTTGCGACCCTTACATTTTGAATCTTCGATTTTGATTTTGATATTCAGACTCTTATATTTTGACCTTATGACTCTTAGATTTTGTCCCTTGTGACCCTTAAATTCGAAGCCTCAGATTTTGACTCTTATATTCAAATCCTTGTATTTTTACCCCTATGACCCTTACATTTGGATCCTTAAATTCTCAACCTTGTATTATGACTTTATTCAGACGCTCCCGTTTCGACCCTTATGACCCTTAGATTTCGACCCTTGTGACCTTTAAATTCTGAAACTTGGATTTTAACTCTTATATCGCGTAAGTTGTGCCAGAAGCTTGTATAAACATTTTTCTTTATTTTCCCGAAAATTTGTGCCAAAGGTCGTAGAAACACTTTCCCAGGGGATATGAAATCTCCACGTATACGATGATTCTAGTTCATCTGAGTCAGTTTTTATGAGACGAATTTTTTTATTTTTTTACACGTAATTTTTTCAATTTTTTTTTAATTTGAGCCAAAAGGTCTTATGAACACTTTCCCAGGGAATATGAAATCTCCAAGTTTCAGGTGAGTCATCTGAGCCTATCTTTTTGAAACAAAATTTTCGATTTTTTTACAAGGAATTCAAGATTTTTCAATTGTGGCCAAACCGTCGTATGAACCTTTCCCAAGGAATATGAAATCTCCACGTTTTGGATGACTCCAAGTGTTCTGAGCCCAACTTTACAAGACAAATTTTTTCATTTTTTCACGCGTCATATTTTCAATTTTTTGAAAATTTGAGCCAAAAGGTCGTATAAACACTTTCCCAGGGAATATGAAATCTCCACGT
>NW_021682562.1:0-1065 GCF_001412515.2 Diachasma alloeum | reverse complement strand
ATTTGATACCATATATTCCTGTATTTGTACGAAATTTAAATAAGTTGTGGAATTCTCATTTTCTTACTGCCCAACAATATGAAATTTCCTTGAATGTTCAGCGAAATCTGAACTTTCATTATTTTTCCTCTTCTAAATCAAATTCAATATCGCTCTCCTGGAAATTACTGGTAAACTGTCCATGAAATTTCAATCTCTTTGTAGCTGAGCAGTCTTAAAAATAAATTGTGCAATCCATTTATTGTGGAATAAATTCCAAGAAATACTCGTAAATAAAAAATTCATTAGCAATTTGAAGAAATAATATTAAGAATATAAAATTTATTGCTTATAAATTATTCATAAAAAATTGCTGAATTTGTAATAATAATAACTGTTTTGTCATTTTAAGAATAGTAAGATAATAAAATAAGAAGAATGAATGATATTGTTTTTCCTTGAACAGTAGACTTTCCAAATGTTTTCACATTTTTTTTAGGTTTTCCAATGGTTAAATAGGGGAAATCGAATATCAGAAAAGACTAAATACTAAAATTATTGCAGAATGTAATTCACGACAATACAGTCGCGAAGGGGTTAAACAAGTTTATTTAGCCCTTAGTTGATTGTTCGAGGAATATCTCCGAATCTTAGGGGGATAACGAAAGTTTCATCATAACCTTTTTTGTAGCCCTCAATTCATGCTACAAAAAAGCTCTGTTAGAGATTGAGGCTATGATGATAGGACGGATTGGGGGGAAGTGTTTAGGAAACGGTGAAAATTAAAGACGACGTGAATTACAAAAAACACTGGTGATGTACTTTTTTTGTGGCGCAAGCCACAGATCTTGATTTTAGGGATACACGAATCGTCGAATGTCTCAATGTCAATTTGATAATAGTATTTATACTGCACTAGATAATCTCTTGATTATTAAACTTGATAACTAACTCAAAATGATTGATAGTCAACTCGGAATTAATAGATAAATTAACGAAATGGAGGGGTTACATGGAGCGCTAGACTCAATATACCACGGTGATGTACTCGATACTCGGTTACTTTGATACTGTACTCTATAGGTG
>NW_021682561.1:0-1135 GCF_001412515.2 Diachasma alloeum | reverse complement strand
TTGCGCAAAGGAATTATGTTGACGCATCACATCGTCAATGGCTTGGACAACTTCTCTATTCAGATGGGAATTTGAATTTAATCGAAATTCCGTAGCTTCATTCGGATCAACAATGAAAAGTTGTCCATAGCTGGGAGATTCATCAATAGTCGGATATAATGCTGTATTGATTTGGTAATATATTTGTCCTCGAATTTTAAAACAGGACCAGATCGTCGATTATTGAATTGAACCAAATTGGCATTGAATGATGCAAATGAAAATGAACTATTGTAGTGACGAATCCGTTGGAAAAAATGTTGGGATTTTTCATGCGTTCCATCGAATAATTGTTTCAAAATGAGCGGTGGTTCCGGTAGAGGTTCAAGAAATACATTACCGTGACTACAACAATCATTGAAAGTGGTTTTTCGTAAGACTTTTTCACCATGGAAGTGTTTTGCACTGCAACTCGTACACAGGACATTCATAGAGCCCAAATAATGCTGTGGAACATCAATTGTCTGGATTCCTGAGTGATCATTATTGAGAACTGGTTGAACATGTCGGGATTCACGTTCAGGATTAGGCAACACATTGACATGCGAGTCATAATTTGAATTCGTTGAAGAATTATTGAGAGGTGTGGTGTAATTACTAACATCATACAAATACTTACATCTTGTCCGGATATCAGATTGAGTGGTTCCATGTGCTGAAAGAATTGGTGGACGGAAATAACAATGGTCATGAAATGTGCGAGATCGCTCGGAGCTAATTTCTTGAAATGGTGAAAGTATTTGCAGTTCAGTGACGATCCTAGGAAACAAATGAAATCTTTGTTCGTTGGGCGATATTTGTTGTCGTGCAACGTTCATATTAGATTGACTGGTCTCCTGTGCTGAAAAAATTGATGAACGGAAATAACAATGGTCATGAAATGAGTGAAGTTGTTCAGAGTCAACTTTTCGCGATAATGAAGATGTTTGTGATTTAGAGATGATCCTAGGAATCAAATCAGATCTNTGAGTGAAGTTGTTCAGAGTCAACTTTTCGCGATAATGAAGATGTTTGTGGTTTAGAGATGATCCTAGGAATCAAATCAGATCGTTCGTTAACTGATGCTTGTGGTCGTGGAACGTTCTTATTAATCATT
>NW_021682560.1:0-1535 GCF_001412515.2 Diachasma alloeum | reverse complement strand
TCCTACTCAAATTTAATTATTCAATCGAAAAATTGCTCACAATATCAAAGAGTAAAACCGCGATCTCCACTCACAACAAAAAAGTTGCATTTCCCTGTCCTACATATGTATATCAATTTAGATTCAAGTATGGAATATGGAATATGTATACCAGAAAATACTTACTTGTGAGTTTTGGTAGAACAGACAACGGCTAATACAGCAGGTGTGTTCACGCACTCTATTAGGTAGATGCGGTTGTCTGATACGACGGGTGCAGGAAAGTTTATTTTTTCCAATTCATTCGTTATGAATACATTAATGCACTGACACTTCACTCATATGGTTCGTCGATGGGCACAGACTATTTCGATAATGAATGTGAAACTGAACTAATTCTGATTCGAAAGAAAAATTTTAATTCAAATGAGGGTTATTCTCACTTAAGCTGCTGCTTACTACTCATGAAGTAATGACGCATCGAGCATCACTAACGTTCGTCGGATGACCGCTAGCAGAGGAGGAAGGTTTGTTTATACGAAAGTGAGTCCCCATTGGGCCAATATCCATTCTCTTAACACTGGAAGGGTAACCAGCCAGGAGTGATTCGGGGAAGTCAATGACTATGACTCCGTATGAATAAAAAAGATGAACTCGAGGCACGGACAGAAATAATTTGTATTTCAGTAATCATGATATTAATGTGGTTTTGGAGGTAATTTGAGTGACATTTACCTCAATTTTATGGTTTTCCATCGGAGTATATTCTTACGCCAGCGCTCATCCTGTATGAATTTTGGGGTCCGTGAGATAACTTGGGTGGAATTTATATTTGTTGGTTACCTTATCGAAAAATTGTCCCCCGAATTATTATCAACAATTCAATTTTTGAAATTGCTCCAGCAGGTAAACTAGCGAGGATAAAAAAGAAAATCTTAATTAAAAAAAGAATAGAATTTGATAAAAAATACTTTTGGTTTCTTGTTAATTAAAAGCAAAAATACTAGTAGAGGATTATTATGAAAATTGTCAATTTGTGAAAATGCTCGAAAAGTTGCACAATTCTGAGATTTCTGCAATTCCAGATATTTAAAAAAAAATAGAACAACAAATATCTTTCAAAAACTAAATATCTCCGATGTTATGGGAATTCTTTTTCTTCCATAAGCAATTCTAGGATGATGCTGCTATACCGTTTTGCCCCCACTTTCAATTTCACCTACAGTCCAAACCACGCTCTCTCATTTAACCCCGCTACCCGATTTTGCTGCCGTACAATCCGCCCCACTATATAGTTTCACCCCTCTATCTAATTACCCCCGTGCAATCCGCACTATACTATCCCGTTTTGCTCCTCCTTTCTAGTTCACCAACACCCCATTTCACCCCACTTTCCCATTTTACCACGCTGCTCGATTTTGTCCCCCACAATCCCCCCCCCCTATCCTATATTACCACACCGTCTAATTCGATGTTTAAAAAAAATAACTTTGAAAGTTGACGTCTTGAAAATGGTCAGTTTTGCTTTAAAATTGACCCGTGTGTGCATTGTGCGA
>NW_021682559.1:380-1826 GCF_001412515.2 Diachasma alloeum | reverse complement strand
CTCCTCCATTTTTGTCATTGTGCTTTTTGTTCAAGGCGCTCAAGAGCTCCTGCACTTCCCTTTTGTCTTGTGCTCTTGCCTCAANCTCGTCCACAGTAACCAGAATGCTATCGTCAATGATGTGTAAAAGTTTATTTGTTTTAATTTCTGACGAGAAATAATCATAGAAATGTTCATACTTTATTTTACTGTCCATTTTGTAATCTCTTTTGAAACTCATTCCCTTGTTAAGCAATTCAATTTGTAACTTATTGGTTACCTCGCCAGCTAATTGACTCAAAGGATTTAGGTTGTTTACTTGACTTGACTTTGCCTGATTAATTTCATTGATCTGTTTATTGACCATTGAACTAATTTGACTTTCTAGATTTGTATGCTTATCCGACATCACTCCTCCATTTTTGTCATTGTGCTTTTTGTTCAAGGCGCTCAAGAGCTCCTGCACTTCCCTTTTGTCTTGTGCTCTTGCCTCAACATTCAGTCTCAACTGGTTTCTATTCTCTGTTAGACCTTCATACAGTGCTTTTGTTGAAGTTATATTTGAACTACATAGCTTTTCCACCATGCTTTTCAACTCAGCCAACTGCGTGTCTACAGAGACTGTTTTGACAGTCTTGTTGCCGTTAGGCTCAACTGATTCATTGTCTAGATTAGGATTTACCAATTTCAATTTAATATTTACTTTATTATCTGCTGTAATCTTGGGTTTCAGTTTGATTTGGTCAGTTCTGTCAACATTAATATTACCTGTAATTTTCTCGCCTGTTTTCTCGCCTGCACTCATCTCGCCGCCATTTAACTCGCCTCCAGTCAATTTGCTTGACCTGGACTCGCCTGTGGCCCTCGCCTCTGTGTTTACCAAATCTTCACTCATTTCACTTGAACCATTTTCGATCACAGCTGTTGTTGACACTTGACTCTTCGGACCGTAACCTGGTAGATACATTGGCTTTTGTTCAGCCAACAATGCAGATTCTAACACAGTTAGACATCTCCATTGATCCTCTGAGAAATCTCTCTTATCTAGTTTAAAGAGACGGAAAATTTAGGATTATTGTATCTGGTTACATTTTTTATATTCAGGTCCGAAATCCCAAACTCGACTTGCTAAACCTAAACAAACCGAATTCAGAATGAATGTGCTCTTCAGAAAATCTAAATATAAGACCTCCTCCAAACACATTCAAGTCTTTTATGATTGCGAGAGATCGATTTAAATTTCTCAAGCAATTTGACGTCTTAATATTGCGCGTTTCTAATGTGTACAGTATGCTCGCCTATTTACACATATGCCTGATGTCTCGCCTGTTAAATACCCAGTTCCTTCGTCTGGAAGTACATGTACTTTATCGTCTATTATTGCCAGGGAGACTACTTCTCCCTCATGGTTTCCTTCGATTAGATGTTGTCTAATTAGGAGTCTCCACACTTCATACAGAAGTTCTT
>NW_021682559.1:0-347 GCF_001412515.2 Diachasma alloeum | reverse complement strand
GTGTCTATTGATTTTATTTTATTGCTTTACATTTCGCTGGTGGACCCCGCACACACGCGGAACGCGGCCGAGAAAGAGAGAATCGTTGTTTTTCACACCAATTTTTATATTCACACTAATTTTCGTTTTTCTTTCTATTTCTTATTGTTCTCGCTTTGCTCGAGCAATGTGTGTGGGACTGCAGTCGTTCCTCTCTCTCAGACGCGCCCCGGCTGCGCGCGTAACCCACACGTTGCGTCTACTTGTTGAAGCCTGTTGAAACCCGTGCTCGCCTTCACTGCCGAGATACTATTGTCATGGCGTCACTTGGCTTTCTTCTTTTGTTTTTCACGAAATATGATTTTATT
>NW_021682558.1:281-1697 GCF_001412515.2 Diachasma alloeum | reverse complement strand
ATTGTTTCTTGATCGTTTGTGATTTTCCTGCTTGCCTGCGTCTTAATTTCAACTCTTGCGATTTTTCAACTTATCTCTCTNGGTCTTTGTTGCAACAGCTTATGATCATTTGACGCTCGCAAGTTATGATTGTGACGTTTGACCCTCGCAAGTTATGATTGTCACGTTTGACCCTTGCGAGGTATGACCTTTGCGACGATTGAACCTCGCGAGGCATAACCTCAGTGGGTATGATTTTTTCGAATTTTGACCCTTGTAACTCTGACAGGCGGTATTCTCGATAAAAATCTCCCGGTTCCCCAAGGTGCTAATAGATGGCGCCACATAGGTTTTTGACAAGTCAAAAAACCGATACCTCGCCCGGGTAATTTACCTACTTTATGACCGGTCAAAAACCATGTAATTTACCTAAGGTAATTTACTTGCCCAACCCTGATTGGAGACAATTTTTTATGCTCACTGACGGAGGCAAACCATTCGCTACCCTGGGAATCCAGGAACCACGCTACAGCCACGGTATTTGCGTGGCTGTTCCGTGGCTATTAGGATTGTCATTTTCTGGGGCTAAAAAGGGGGAAAAGATATCTGAAAACACCATAAAAGTGGATAGACGAATTATTAGTTTATATTTGCACTCTTTATAACATTGTGTTCTATCAATTGATTGAAATTANTAATAGGATTGTCATTTTCTGGAGCTAAAAAGGGGGAAATGATATCTGAAAACACAATAAACGTGGATAGACGAATTATTAGTTTATATTTGCACTCTTTATAACATTGTGTTCTATCAATTGATTGAAATTAATGTGAGTGTATATAATGATGAAAAAAGACCCGTAGGGGGAATGCCGGGAGATGGCGGCAGTGTTGATATCCCAACGGGGTCGGTCAAGTTGACAGGATTCGCAGCCAGAATAATTGAGACCCCAACAGAGGTGGGGCGCCACGGTCCATTCTAACGGCTGGGCGAGCTGCCTGTGCCGGTAACTCGGCAGTAGGGCCAGAAGAAGAATATCCATGGATTTTTGGAGTGGGGGACAAGCATATGAGTGGGAATTACGTAGAGTGGGGGTATCCTGGGCAGGGAAAACATCTGCTAGAAGCCCTATAGCAGTCCCGCTGTCACAGGGGTAGGTTCGAAGGGGAGTTTGTGTCCTCCTTGTCCTCAATGTTTACTTTATGTTTTTCCGTTGATTCATTCGCCCGCTAATTAATATTAAGGGATGAGACGAGGACTTTTCGATGGAGAATTAGATTCCCCATCTAGCAATCCCCGTTTCATCCCTTAATCTCTGTTATAAAAAAATTAAAACTGCGACGAAAGTCACGGTGCTATGAGAAACCCAATGGTTTCTCGGCGCAGAGTGCCACCCCAATAATTCGCCCGCCAATTAAAAAATCGTCTCTCCCCTC
>NW_021682558.1:0-153 GCF_001412515.2 Diachasma alloeum | reverse complement strand
TCCCCTCCTAATTAATATTAAGAAATGAAACCAATTCTGTTCGATGGAGAATTAAATTCCCCGTACAGCAACCCCCGTTTCATCCCTTAATCGCTGAAATAAAAAAATAAAAATTGCGACGAAAGTCACGGCGCAACACTGAGAGAAAAAATT
>NW_021682557.1:20836-24157 GCF_001412515.2 Diachasma alloeum | reverse complement strand
GTCCTTCATTATCCTATTTCTCTACTTTTCCATCTTCCTGTTTTTCCTCTAACGGTTTTCACCCTGGGTTTACGTGAAATTGAATCATCTTTAAACGAATAAAATATTTNGTTCCCGATAATATTTTGTTAAAGAGATAATTAAACTCCGGTTTGTCTCATCATCACAGTGACTTCCAGTCGTGACTGGTAACGGTCAGGTAAGAGTCAGCAGGTAGATTTCCTTTCCCTCTCGCTCTCACTCAAGATACGGTTGTCCACAACAAAATTTTGGCGCCCGAACAGGGACTTGATGTTTTTAAGATAGTAAAAAACCGAATAAAAAAATTACCCAGAGTTTAAACGATTTAGAAACAAAAAGAGTAGAGACGGAAATGACGCTAGTACGTACTCCACCCATCGGGACGTTGAGCGATGACGGGACATTTCCATTGAATACTGCGGAAAATAATACTATAGGCACGGAAGACGCCTCGGCAGTATCAACTTCTCATAATAATACCGATCTCCTCTGTTCAACTATTACTTCGAACTCATTACCACCTATTATTTCTACAGCCAAAGTAACTGAACCTACGGGGACTATCCCAAAATTAATTACTACTATTAATCCAAAGTCGTTATTGGATAACGTGCAATTTCTCGATAAATTATGGAAAAATGAGGACATTCCCCGGGAACAATTAAAGGCATTTAAAGCATACATTCGTTCAGAACCAGACGCTTTGCAACAAATATACCGTGCAGGTGTGCTCTTAAAATTATACGAGCAAATAGGCAATGTTTACCCAGAATCTCTCACTTTAACTCTTATTCGAAGTTTTCTGAATACTTTTCATCCCGGGCATAATAACCGTCCTATTTTTAATCCACATCCATATATTCCACCATTCTCAAATAATCCGCTCGTCTATACGAGTGGTTTCATTCCAATTACCCCCACGGATAATACATTGAATTAAGAATTCAATTATCAACATGCAAAATATACAAATGTATTTTACCCACTCCCAAGTAAAAATGTCGCATCAATTGACCATCCTCCCGTCTTGGATAGTCACGCCCCTATATTTAGTCAAAATAATCATCAATTTACCAGCTCCAACCAACGCCAACAGGCACCTTATTTTCAATCGGAGCAATTAAGGAAGGAGCCGCCCGATGTTCCTCCCTCATTTCCAGATCATTATAGAACAATGCCTGCGGCACCCGGTTNACAATGCCTGCGGCACCCGGTCCGTTTATGGTTACTCATGGGGGAATGGTCACGCTTCAAGACGCTTTGTCGGCCGTCCCCATATTTGACGGTCTCCCCTCCTCTTTTGGGTGTTTTTCCGAGGCATGCGAAGAAGCTAAAAATATGGTGGATCCTACAATGGAAGCCAATTTGACTAAATTAATAAGAAATAAACTTCGTGGCCCCGCTAAAAATGTAATTCAAGATCGACAATTCCAGTCGATTGATGCCCTTTTAAATTTCTTACAAAATTTATTTGCACCGTCAGAGTCTTTAGCCCAACTTCAGGGTAAACTAGGGCGATTAGTACAATTGTAAAATGAATCTGTTGTCGTTTATGGCACCCGTGCCCGACAATTAATGTTGAGTATATTTAAAGCATACGCTCGGAGTGGAGGCGCTCAACCAAGTTTTAAAACCGATATTGAACAAGAAACGAGTCGTTGCTTTGTACGCGGTCTCAAGAAAGGAATTTGTGTAAGCCCCTATCGATGCATAGATTTAGACACGGCCATTTAAGATGCTATCGAGTCGGAAAAAGAAAAGGCGGCGAGAGACGAATTACATGGATACGAAAAACATACGCGATCGAAAACAGAAAACGTGAAAAAAAGAAACCGTGATTCCAGAATAAATGCAATTGCTGAAGAAAAATATTGCACATTTTATAAGAACAATAACCACACTATTGATCGATGTTTCGCAAAAAACGGATTTCCAGCTAAGCCTGTTATTTGTGCATATTGCAAGAATAAAGGTCACATAATCCAAGAATGCCGGAAAAAGAAATGGCTCGATGACAAACGTAAAAGGGAAAATCAAGATACGAAATCGGGAAACGAGAATCGCCCCTCGACGTTGAGCGCGCGTTCAGAGGCAAAGGCGGCAAATTGCGCGACCCTCACCAATCGCAATCACGCGATACATACAGAACCCATTCTCTTCACAATTTAGGAAAAGAATCTTGTTTTTTTCCAACCGTTATATTCCAACGTAAAAATCAGATAAGCCCATTCACCCTCACGATAGACACAGGGGCGGAACTAAATATAATTAAAGAGAGCGCTCTAATGCCGGATGATAAGATTAATAAAAATCGTGTCTGCCGAATAAATGGCGTCGGTACTGATGCCCTTTATACAAAAGGAACCGTGTTTTTTCCAATATTTGGCATTGATATAATTTTTCACGTCGTAGGGAATGAATTAGCTACCCAACAAGATGGAATACTCGGCACACCTTTCTTAATGGCGCATATGGCTACTATAAATGATGCGACACAAACGTTAAACCTAAAAGATAAAGAAATTGCATTTTTTACGGAAAATATAATTATTTTGCCCCCAAGAAGTAGGAAGTCAATATTTCTTGTCTCAACTCCTGATTCGCCACCAACAGGATATTTACCGAAACTTCCTTTGGGCGATAAAATATTTTTGGGGGAAGCATTAGTAACAAATTATGATGGTCGAATATATTTGGAAGCAATTAACGCTAACGAAAGACCAGCAGTAATTCATAGTTCTCCTGTTACACTAGAAACCTATGAAGAATTGGATAAAAAACATATCGCTTATCATATTTCCTGTACGTCTGTATCTGCAAATGCGAATCGCTTTGAAAAATTAAAGGATCTATTGAGATTAGAACACCTGAATGAGGAAGAAAAAACAGAAATACTCTCCCTCATATCCGAAACTCAAGATACCTTTCATATACCTGGAAAACCCCTAGGGGCTACTCACACAATGACTCACCGCATAATAACGACCGACCCACTCAATCAATGCGAAATAATATCGCTACCCCCATATCCATAAAGAAGAAATAAATAATCAAACTAAAGCTATGTTAGAAGCAGGAATAATAAAAAATTCCAAATCCCCTTATAATTCGCCCCTTTGGATAGTGCCCAAAAAGAAAGATTCACAGGGAAATAGAAAATGGCGACTTGTAATAGATTTTCGAACACTTAATGAAAAAACTATCGGTGATGCATACCCATTACCACAAATCTCTGAAATTCTAGACCAATTAGGAGGAGCAAGATATTTTTCCGTATTTGATCTCGCTTCGGGTTTTCAT
>NW_021682557.1:0-4708 GCF_001412515.2 Diachasma alloeum | reverse complement strand
GACGATTTGACAAAATATTGCATGGCCGTCGCCCTAAAAGATTCCAGTGCCCCCACGGTAGCCGACGCTATGGCGAAAAATCTAATATCATTTCACGGAGCACCTTACACGATCCTTACTGATCAAGGGGCAAATTTCATGAGCAAATTAGTAAAATCATTATCCAAATATTTCAAAATAAAGAAATTACGCACAACAGCTTACCACCCCCAAACTAACGGGGCACTAGAACGGTCACATCGCGTATTAGCCGATTATTTAAGACATTTCACCACTATGGAAAAAGAATGGGATGAATGGATTAATTTTGCAATGTTTTCATACAACACTAGCGTCCATGAAGGAACACATTTTACTCCATTTGAACTATTGTACGGCCGTACCGCACGCACCCCATCATGCTTTTCTTATAAAAAATTAAGGACCTATCACGATCACGTCAGGGAATTGATTTCTAAACTCCAAGACATTCGATACTTAGCTAGGGATAATTTGAAAGAGGCTAAAATTAAATCAAAAACAAATTACGATAAGAAACTCAATATCCAAGAGTTTAAATTAGGCGATTGGGTATACTTACTAAAAGAAAACGGGAAAGGAAAGTTAGATGACCACTATACCGGCCCTTATTTTGTCAAACAAATTATGACGAATGGAAACGTCCGCATACAATTAAAAGCAAATAAAAATAGAGTCGTTCATTCGAATCGTTTAAAAATAGCCCGCGTCCCAGAGGGATACATCGGAGCATAAAAAAAATGGAGATACAAATATAACATATTTCCTCTTTTCCATTTTTTCTATTAACACATATTTATGCACGTACATATACTGTTTTAAACTGAGGGGTCCCGAACATTTGCAGAAAATTAAAAAATGAGTCCACTCAACACGATAGTTTTCGACTCCCAGGGATTCACCGATGATTGTATGGGGTTCATACCAAAAGAAATTGCATGGGCCACTTTAGATTACTCTACGAGCATTCACGCCATCGCAGAAGCTCCCTGCTCCTGGGAAAGCCTTAGCGAGCGTTCACAAATTGTTAACGAACAAATGGTTAACCACAAATAAACACGGGCTTCGTTGGAACACATCTGGCCTCAATCATCAAAAATTAAAAGGGTTATGCGCGGTTATCCCGCCAGAAACCACTACTATTTATGTTATTCATCCTAAGATGGCGAGTTATCTGCATACGTATCCCTACCAAAGAATTGTTATCTTGAATGTTTCTCTCGCATACGGCGAACCCTTTTCCTATCTTTTTGAAACTTGCAAACTTCATCAGACCCTTAATTGTCACGGAAAAAATTATCAATGCTCAATGATGAACGTAGCAAAAATGACACGTACTGTAAATAGGTTTCAAACCCCTCACCCTAATCATTCTTATTTAGTATCACCGATGCCCAGAGATAGAAACCAACGAACGCGAATACCAAGTAATTCTAATATTGTATATCCTCAATTTAGTCGTGTCGATGTTCGGATCCACTCTTTTTTTACTTGGGTTTCTCAACTTTTATCCCCTGTATTACTAGCTAGAAAGGGATTTTTCTACTCTGGTGAAGATGATGAAGTTATATGCTTTTGCTGCGGAATTAAATTACATCTATGGTTGCCTGGGGACGATATTCAAAAACGGCATGATTTAGTATCTCCAGGTTGCTCTCTGTTAAATCTTCCATGCACTTCAATTCCAGAATTACCACCATCGAACGGGAATGGCGCCCCGACGCCCACACAAGCAACCGTCTTCACGAACACATACCCACAATAAACCACCCGAAATAATGACAATCGGATTCCTAGACAAAAGTTTTAGGAAAATTAAAACTCATCACGCCCTCCAATATTGGGAAGAGCGATTAAATACCTTTAAGGATTTTCCTTCTAAAAACTTCAACACAAAAGTGACTCTTGACAAGGCAGGACTAGCCTACTTTGGTTACAAACTACGCGTACAATGCCTTGCTTGCCCATTTGTAATAGATAAACACCACAACTACGAATCGCCTCTTCTCAAACATTTCTTTAATTCACCTAATTGCCCTATATTTTTAAATAGCGAATTAATAGAAACCCTAATGTTAAAATATGATGAGGAAATGCTCAATACACTGGGAAAAGACTCATTATTTTTAAATAATGAACAAATAACTTCAAAGGAATTGAGCGAGTATTTAGATCCTAGTAAAATTGATAATACGTTCGGTCAAGAATTGGATAAAAAGATCGAACCTCTTCTTTTCAAGCGTAACAGAATTTGTTTTAGTCAATATGTATAAACAATAAATAATTCCGTAATAAAAAGTAATTTGCGTAACCCCAATTGAACGGAACGGATTTCAGAAAATTGGAATATCGGGAAGAAATTAAAAGACTCCAGAGCTACACCGGATGGCTCCATACGGATTGGGTAGATCCATTCCTCACCCCCCAACTACTCGCGGCAGCGGGCTACTACTTCATGGGTGAAGACGACGCCGTTCGATGTTTCGAGTGTAAAATGATAGTAAAAGAATGGGAAGAGCGAGACGACCCACTTGTAGATCATTGGAGATGGCGGTCAGCATGTAGATTTATCAGAGGCGAATTCTGTGGGAATGTACCAATCGGGGTCGATCCTGCCACAATCCCCATACCCGAATGTCAACCTAACGATACCTATACAATTCGCGGTCCACTTTCCGTACAATTACTAGACGGTCCCAAAATTAAAAAACCTCCATCTTGGGTGATGACGGAAGATCCTGCCACTATTACTACTAGCCAATCAGAATCAAATTTAAATGACAAACCGCTAAATGAGTCATTAAAATGTAAAATCTATTTTGAAAATAATATAAACGTACTCTCACTACCCTGTAAACACGCCTTCACGTGTGTAAAATGTTCTAAAGATCTTATCATTTGCTGCTACTGCGGAGTAGTATTGACAAATAAAATTCAAATTTTTATTCCATAAAAGATAATATTCTATCTCTTAGTATATTTCTTCTTTCCACTAAATAATGATAATAATCATTAATCTCATTCTTTCCGTGTGCCTTAAATCCAGAGTCTCTAGACTCGATTTACCTTAGTATCGTATTGTTGATCAAAAGAAAAAATAATAGTTCCAGAAAAATAGACTTCAGGGACGAGTTAATGCGACTCCGAAGCTACAGTGATTGGCCGTGGCTCCCAGGGACTAATCATTCTTTAACCCCGAGAACCCTAGCTGCTGCCGGATTCTATTATAACGGTGAAAACGAGACAATTATATGTTTCGAATGTGAAATCGAATTAAAAATTTTCGAAAAAGATGATATCCCTCTCGACATGCATAATCAGTGTGAACCTCGTTGTAGATTCATAAGAGACTTGCCATGCGGTAATGTACCCTTGGGAGAATTCCCCGTCAATATTCCGTCGGTACCGAAAATATACTACCCTAGAGCCCAATCTATTGATAGAGAATCACGCATAGTTTCGGCCGTTTATCGGGAGAATACTCAAAAAATTAGAACATCAGTAATTAAAATTACATACGCCACTATCATTAGGAAGAAATTGCCTATTAGGGAAGAAGTATCCCGCTGTGAAATAACAAAAGATACAGAAACCGACGTCACATTATTGTGCAGACTATGTCTCGAGCACAACTTAGATACCGCTTTTATTCCTTGCGGCCATACTTTAGCGTGCACCGAATGCGCCGAGAAACTAACCAAACGTTGTTTGTGTAGAAATCTTATAACTAACAAACTGAAAATTTTTCTTCCATAAAAAAAAACAACAACAAAACGGATATACACTTCGACTCATTAAAATCAATGAAAATATACATATATATTTTTTCTTTTTATAACTATTTCTTTTTGTTCTATTAATACTGCATTCTTAAAACTATTATAAAAAAAACACATAACCTTGCTCTATAGGATCTTAACACGAAGTGGCGCAATCGGGAAAAATGCAGACATATGTGCATCACGCCACCAAAGAATACGAACTCTGGCCTAGAGAAATGGCGATATTATCATTGGATAGCCCAACTGGGAACCACTGGTTAATTAAACCCCCATGCCCTCTAAAGGATTTGGAGAAAACTGTAGTAAATTATAATCGCAGATTAACCCACATTGAGCACGGAATCGAATGGATAGACGGAGAATCGAATTTAATGTCTATTGAACAATTTCTCATTAATATTGCTCACTCGGCGGTGAGAATATATATAGAAGGAAGAGATAATGTTGATTATTTATCCGGTTTTCTGTCATGTAAAATCGTACAATCCACTAAAATAGCACCAAAAATTGAAGATTTGCCCGACATTGATGATCAATGTCTATCATTCCGTCCTGCGACACGGTCGGTATAAATGCGCTTATAACCGTGCAATAAAATTACGAGATTGGTTGAGAAGTCATGAACATAATTTCGAATCAATATTAGATGAACCTCCAAGCGTGGTACATTTAGAATAATTCATTCACTTCCGCATAAATAAACAATTTTTGTTTTCTGTACACAACAATTAATCATTAAAAGAAGAGGAACCTATCCTTTGTTTCAGATGACTGTTCTAGTCAACATTCTCATTATTTCAATGGCAACAGCTGAAGCATTCGTGGTTTGCGATTGCGGAGCACAAAACGCCAATATAAATACAATATCTCTATTAAATGTAAAACCCTGCCAAATAGAAGCGAGGAAA
>NW_021682556.1:5087-14429 GCF_001412515.2 Diachasma alloeum | reverse complement strand
TTTCAAATCAAATCGTGATTTCATCTGATCACTTTTAAATTCACAATGAGTCCGGATTTCATCATGAATTAAATCTAATCTATTCCTGAATTCGATTACGTAATGTGAGAGATTGTTATAATCGTTATGAGGTGAAATTCCGAACCAAATGCAATGGGCTCCTGAGTTCGCGACGCATTATCAACATGGCAGGTGAGAATTGAGTAGTATGGTGTTTGGAGGAACGATAGGCTAATGAAAAAATGGGATCCACTTGTCCCAATTTCTTTGAGTGAAATTTACATATTTTGCTAGATCAGTAACTAAAGTCCTATTAAGTCGTTCCACTAAACCATTTGATTGAGGATAAAGAGGAGTTGTTCTAGTTTTATGGATTCCTAATAAGTCTATAATCTCCGTGAACAAGGATGATTCGAAATTTCGGCCCTGATTCGAGTGTATTTCGAAGGAAACATCAAAACGAGAAATGACTTCACGGATCAAAGCTTCTGCAACAGTTTGTGTCTGATGGTCTGGAATTAGAATTGCTTCAGGCCATCTAGAGAAATAATCTGTAATTACAACAATGCAGCGATTTCCAGAGGAAGATTTAGGAAATGGTCCTAAAATATCGACTGCAATTCTTTCGAAAGGGAAGCCAACATTGTAAATTTGGAGTTCTCCCTTGGTTTTCAAATAAGGACCTGCTTTAGAAAAACAAATCCGACCTTTTTTACACCAATTCTCCACATCAAATTTACAAGTTGCCCAATAGAATCTCTCTCGGATTTTATTCAAGATTTTATTGATTCCAAAATGACCACCAACAGGAGAGTCATGTGCGATGGAAAGAATTTTCGAAGTTGTATCTTTGGGGACTATGATCTGAAAAACTAATTTTGTTTTATCAGGTGACTCCCAGCAACGAAAAAGGATATTGTTTCTAATTACAAGAGAATCTCAATGTAGTAGGTAAATTTTAAATTCAGATCCGAGATGGGAAATTTCGGACCAATCCGGTCGATACCTTTGTTACAAAAACTGGATAATAACTTTAAGAGTTTTATCGACATTCTGTAATTGAACCCAATCAAATTCGTCATCTATCAACCATTGGGTTTGAAAAACCAATTTTTGCGCAAAATCCTCATGGAAATGGGCTTTTTCACAGCGTTTACATGAACACGGACGTCGTGAAAGAGCATCAGCATTGCCGTGTAAATGTCCAGGGCGATGAACTATGTCGAAATCATAATTGAAAAGTACTTCTAACTAGCGCGCGATTATGCCTTGAGGATTTTTGAAAGAAGTTAGCCATTTCAAGGCAGCGTGGTCAGTACGGATTGGAAAATTGCGTCCTAACAAGTAATAAGAAAATCAATTTACTGACTTAATGACCGCAAGTAAATTCTTTTCTGGTAACACAATAATTTTTTTAGCGTTATTCAGGCATTTACTAAAATAAACGATTATTTTTTCTTCACCATTTTGTATTTGAGACAGAATAGCACCAATGGCAAATTGGGATGCATCTGTATCTAAAATAAATTTGGCATCTCCAGTAGGTAAACAAAGAATTGGAGGATTCAAAAGGAGTGATTTAAGTTTATTAAATGCATCCGTACATTCTTTTGTCCAATTGAAAACGACTTTTTCTTGAGAAAATTTTGTGAAGGGGTTTGGCAATCATTGCGAAATTTCGGATATATTTGCGGTAATAAGAACATAAACCGACAAAGCTTCTAACCTCAGTTTTATTTTTAGCAATAGGCCATTGAGAAATGATCTTTAATTTTTCGGGATCACAATTGAGACCTTTTTCTGAAATAATATGTCCTAAAAAGACAATTTCTCGTTGAAAAAGGACATATTTTTAAAAATTTATTTTCAAGTTGGCGCTTATCAATCTCTCGAGAATCAAATTTAGGTTATGGAGATGTTCCTCGAATGAACATCTGAAAACTAGAATGTCATCGAGACAGATGAGACAAATTCGTCCGATTAAACCCTTCAGAACCCGATTCATGACTAACGAATGTAGCGGGAGCGTTGAATAAAACGAAGGGAAGGAATTTAAATGGCCATAATTCATTGTCAAAAACGAAAGTAGTCTTCTCTCGATCTTCTGGATCCATCTCGATTTGCCCCTAACCGCTCTTCAAATCAATGGTGGAAAACCATGAGAATCCTTGAGTTGAATCCGGATGATCATCAATAAGAGGAAGCGGCATGACATCCTTTTTTGTCACTTTATTGAGAAGGCGGTAGTCGATACAAAAACGAAGGGAACCATTCTTTTTCAAGACTAATACTATGGGGGAACACCATGAACCGAAGCTCGGCTCAATAATGTCCACCTGTTTCATTTCTTGTAGAGCCTCGAAAGCCCTGTCACGATAATGAATGGGAATGCGTCTAGGACCCAATTTAATCGGTTCAAAATTCCCTGTATTAATTTTGTGTTCAATTTCTGAATATTTACCCGGATCTTTATTATTTTTGGCAAAACAATGCTGAAAGTTGAAAATAAATTTTCTAACCAAAACAATTTGACCTTCATTTCATAATTCAATTGATAAATCAAACAATTTGTATAAAAATTCTGGAATAATTATTTGAACATCATTTTTGATGCTCGTTCGATAAATTGAAACAATATTTTTTGGAGAAATGAGGTTAAATTTCCGATTAATTACCGTTTGAATTTCATGCAAAAGACCAGAAGCTGAAATGAAATCCAAACCAAGGTTACAATCAAGTTCGATATTCGCAAAGACGGCATCAATAATTACAACAATGTCGCAAATGATGATAGTTACTTTTTTAATCGCAATATATTGGAGTTGAGAACCCCTAGGCGTGAATATTGAGTATAATTTATTGACCGATGGTAAACAATTCAAATTGAAAGAAAATAGCCTTGGATTGATGATCGTGATATCGGAAGCAGTGTCAATTATCATGGGACAATCATGATTATTAATTGTTCCATACACTAAAAGGTGTAAATTCCATTTTGGATCAGATGAAATCGTATGGTAACAGGCTTTTGGGATAGGTGAAATCAACCTGACCTTTTCCAAGTTGACTGCGCCCAGTTTGAATGGGATGAATCCATTAGAACCGGAAGTGTTAAATTCCGTTCATTCGGACGTGGAAACGGAGTAAAAATTCTTGAGTGTACAGGTATATCTATTTCATTTCGTTCCTGAGTGAAGAAACAATTCGTGCGTTGATTATTCCCGTTTTGATTCCGTAAATTCGTATTTGAGCTTTGATTTTGATTGCAATTTCCGTTATTAAAATTTGTATTTGATCGTTGACTGGAGAAACGATTTTGATTTAAATTACCTGGTGCCGAAGAGTTTTGATTATAATTCCTGTTCGAGTTGGAATTACGGAAGTCTTGACGACATTCATTGGCATAATGTCCAGGAGTTCGACAAATATTACAAATAATATTACGTCGATTCGGTTGATTATTATAAATATTTCGGGATCGATAGAAATTATTCAATTGGTTATTCTGGTGAGAAATTGAATTTTGATTCAATCTTTTATTTTTTGCAATATTATATACCGCATTTATCTCCAATGCACGTTGGAGTGCTGAATGGAGATTCTCAAAATGTTGTAAACGTAATGCGATTTCAATTCGAGTATCGTTTAACCCGTCAATAAACTGATCGCATGCAACCTTATCTTTAAATATTTCTGGGGCATCATAATACGCGAGATGAGTCAATTTTTCCACGTCTTCCGCAAAAATTTTAAAATCTTCATTTTTTTGTTGGACTCGAGCCCGTAATTTCTGATGGTAAACGCGATAAAATTTTTGTTCCCCGAATCGATTATTAAGAATTTCTTTTAATTTACTCAAATCCGTTAATTCATAAGCGGGGATTTTATCCACGACCGATGAAGCTTTATCACGAAGAGACGACAATATATGGGAGGCAGAAACTCTATCTGACCACCCATTTTCTTTTGAAATTACGTCTAAGAGTCGTTCATACTGAGTCCACGGTGTTGTCCCGTTAAATTTCGGTAAATCAGCTAAATGGCGTTTGTATGAATCAGAATGAGAAGAGGTCGGAAGTGTAGAGAGTGGTTGATTAAAGAAAGTTTGATTGCATGTGTTAAAATGTTGAGGGAAAGCTGGGTTAGGATTGCGAGGTGTAATTGACTTATCTGTCAAAATTTTCATTAATTCATCTCGCATGTTGTCGACCGCCTTTCGGACTGAATTTTCGATAGCTTGGGTGACGGCGGCTTCGAATTGACGTTGGAGTGTCGCTGTCACGTGTCACCATCTCCGAAGAATTTTTTGTCAAATATTCCAAGATGCTGTCGTTGTTAATTCGGATAGAATTTTCCACAAAATTCTTTGTCTTCACTTCCATCTGCGACTTCCAATTCTGCCCTTGTTGTCCCAAAAGATCGGTGACATGATGTTTTAGGTCTCCTATTGCTGATCGGACCTCCTCCTGAATTTCAAGTAGGATTCCAGTAACATCCAGAGCGTCCATGAACGTAGGATTCCTTAAACGGTGGGCCGTTCTGACGTCGAAATTTGTGTCCCTCGGGGACTGCATTTTTGATCAGTAATCCACGAAATTTTCCTTCAAAACACGTTTACTACACTTTAACTTCTGACACCAATGTTGAGTTACACGCGATTAATCAAATAAAGAGTTTATTAAATAAGTTGGGAGCGAAAAGAATAGTAAAAGATACAATAAAATAAAATGACACGTCCGCGAACACTAGATCAAGATCAAAAGAATAACGGGAAAGGAAGAGACGATCATACATGAAGGTGGTTGAGAGGGAGGACAAGGGCAAATACGTAACAATATGAATAATACACCCACCCAACTCCGTAAACTTTTGTCAATTAACGAACTCAAATGTGCTGCTATTAATGTTAACTCAATTATAACTAACCAACGCTGAGCAGCCTTACTCAAGTTTATTGAAATAAACGACCCTGATTGCTTATTCCTTAGTGAAAAAAATTATCTGAAAGACATGAAACTTTTTTCGATAACTACAGAAGGTTTAGAGACGACAGATCCAATGTGGCTGGTGGCACAGCCATTCTAATCAAAAATATATTTGAAGCTTCTAAAATACCAACTCGCTCAGTAACCAACTTTAAAAGCCTTGAAACCACCATTATAAAATTGTCAATAAACCACTCAGATAATTTATATCTTATTGCAGCTTATGGAGCAGGCAACAACAAGAAAGAATTCATGCAGGAATTACAAACTCTTTTTGTTGATCTTAAATTACAAAACCCTAACAACTACTTCATTTTAGCCAGTGACCTGAACGCCAGATACGAAAATTGGGGAAACCCACGTCCTAACCATGAAGGTGAAGCTCTGAATAAATGGCTTGAAGAAAACGAGATCGAATTTGAAATAAAGTTCAATACTTACCACCAACCTTCTATACCCAGAGAAGGATCTTTCTTACACGAAGCCATCATAGACGACAGATTATCAATCTCCAACCCAGAAGATGATGGAAGATTGAAAACCATAGACTATGATAGCAATCACAGGGGAATATTATTTGATATTCCAACTAGCAATCCCCTATTATTTCAATCTCATGAACAAATTAATCCCCTCAATTTTAACGCTACTATAATAACTGAGAAAAATTTTTGAAGTTCATTTCACAAAATTGCAATATCGCAATTGATATCCACAGAAACCTCAGCAATGATGAAATAGATTCCTAGGAGAATGAAGGGAAAATGCCCTAAGTTACAAAGCGACTGGGATGGTCCATTCATTATTAAAGATAAATTGAACGATGTATTCTACCGAATTCAAAAATCTACTCATTCGAGACCAAAAGTCGTTCATGTGAACCGACTCTCTCCGTTCAATAAGTAATGATTCTATCCAGGTATTTGCATCATAATAATAATCCTGATTTTGATTGATGGCCACAACTAATCTCAGAAGATTCATTTCATTTAATTTCTCATCCCCGGGTAGATTAGAAACGACTACGTATTACCGCGGAATACTTGTCAGCAATCAAAATCTGATGCGAATGCTTGAATCGATTATTATTTATTTTCAACTTTTTGAATCATTTGGAACAATCGAAATCTGCCGTTTCCAACATTTATTTTCCAGTTCGAATCCTCAATTTCTTTCCGACTTCATTGGATGAATTTTGAGAGCCATCTGGACCTTGGAAGCTCACGCAAAGAAAAAGAAGATTCTCCCGTGAAGTTCCAATTATTTATTTCGAGTCAAACCTCCTCTCTTTCCTGTATTTTCCGTTTCAGTTTTTGGAACAGAGTTGGGTTGAAGGCCCCAGATAATTGAAGTATCATTTCAGTTATTAATTAACTGAAATTTCACTACAATTGCCTTTAACAGGCGCGTTGTTGTCGGGGCGACAACTTTTCAAAAGAGGGAATAGTGTTACGTATTTGCCCTTTTCCTTCCTCTCAATCACCTTCATGTGCAATCGTCTCTTTCTTCCCCGTTATTGTTTTATCTTCGTTTTAGTTCCCGGACACGTCTTGTAACTTTTTTATTTTATTTATTCGCCCCAAGCTTTCAATAAAAATTCATTTTTATTAAATGTCTGCTCATTTAAACATTTATAAATGATATAAATTAATTAATCACAGAAGCCATCTCTAGAAACGTGCCAAAAATAAGAAACAAAAAAGTCGTATCAAAGAATATATCAACAAAAAAATAATTAAACTCCAATCAAGCAGGGGGCCAAGCCTATCCGGCAGAAGGCATGTGATTGTTACTTTATGTGTTATTAATCCTTTTCATTTTTTATTTCTACCAATTCCATTGGTAGAAGGCTTCCGAATGGATCCGTAGTGACCGAANTTTTTCATTTTTCATTTCTACTAATTCCATTGGTAGAAGGCTTCCGAATGGATCCGTAGTGACCGAAGGGGTTAAAATGTGGCTTGGTTGGACGATAGATTTATACCGCGCGAGTTCGAGCCCGCCTTTGAACGGGGATTTTATAATATCCTGAAAAGAGTTTTGTCCCTTTGACACTACAAACGACTATATTTGATGAATAAATTGATGACTAGAAAAACAAGCAGGTGTTCGAGCCTTTTTGGCCAACGCCATCTGACCGTTACTTTATAGGTTATAACTCTTTTTCTTACTTTCATTTCTACCAATTCCATTGGTAGTAAGCTCCCGAATGGATCTGTGGTAATTCTATTAAAGAAAGAAAAAAAAATGGAAACACCAAACCCGCTCAGATTAGATATCAACAATGTCACTGGAAATAACTGCCTCCTGATGAAAAAACAGACAAACGGAAATATCTCGAAAACTTTGTATGAACGGCCGTATATGGTTTGATTGATTCTAATAGAAGGCATCGAAATAAATATTTTGAAAAAAAAAATTGCAATCGTAACTACTCATGCGATTGTGCTCATTTTCAATAGGAAGGATTATTATCATGAGAGGAAGATTTTCTCCAAATTTCAAGTTGATATCACAATTTTTGTACAAGCTAAAGTGATTATAAGGATTTTTATGAAAAAACAGAAAAACGGAAATATCTCGAAAACTTTGTATGAACGGGTATATATGTTTTGATTGATTCGGACAGAAGGCATCGAAACGAATATTTTGAAAAAAAAATTGAAATCGGTTGACTAGCTTCAAAGATATTAGCGAAAAACGATTTAAAAACGAATAACTTTTTCTCGAAAACTATTTGATCAATCGGGCTGAACTTTTGCAGACAGTGAGTCCTTGTTAAGGTCTATAATCTGACAAAATTTCAAATTTTTTGGAATAAGTTTAGCCAATTAATTGCTCAATTTTCCAAAAATTGACCACCGGAAAGATGGCGATGGACATTGACACCGACAGACATGGCCGCCAAACTTCGTATTTTTACTTTTCAGACCATTCTACATCATTTCCAATCAAAATTAGAGAATGTGAAAACAGCACGATTACAATGCTTCCATTCGGAAGCAAAAAGTGAAAATATTTTTCAAGGAGTCAAATTCTACTTATATGCCTTAAGTATTCTGCGAAAATGGGTACGAAAATGGGTCCTTCGGTAAATTTTCAAGCCTTATGATGATTGACCGTGAAAATGTCTGACTCTTAAAATGAATGAGCCTTCCAACATTTCAATTCTTGAAAAATCTGAGCCTCAAAAGCTTTAACCTTTTGAAATTGAGTAGTAAATTTCCGTTTTATCCAGTGGGATAAGCATATCTACACGACCTCGTTGCGAAAAAATATTTCCATATAAAAATGAATGATAGAACAACGACAGGTCATTTTATAGGAAAAAAGTTCTTTACATCAGTTGCTCTATTTCAAAAAGTATTGAATCGATTAATCTGAAATTTTATACAAGAGTGCAACTCAATAATACTAACTAGTCATCAACATTTTCCAACTTTACCGCACTCTTCACTCATGTAATACAACGTCAAAGCAACTTTCAGTCGAAAAAAAATCGAAAAACGCCAATATCTCTAAAATTTTGTATGAACGTATATATAGATTTTGAAAGCAATAGATAGAAGACATCAAGAGAAATATTTTGAAAAAAAACTGAAATCGGATGAATAGTTTTTGAGATATTGAATAATATCGTTTTATACAAAAAATTGAATATCTCTAAAAGTACTCATTCAATTTCACCCATCTACAATCCCAGCCGATAATATGGTAAGAGCTAGAATCCTACCAAATTTCAACTTCTTATCTCGATTTTGACGAGCGCTATCGTGCTTGCATGGATTTTACCACAAAAATGGAAAAGGTCAATTATAGGGCAACTCATGCTAGTTCACTAGGGATATTATGGTCCAATTCGACAGACATTATCATAAGGAATATTTTTACGCCAAAAAAAGTTCATTCAATTGTGACGTTAGTAGTATGGGAACTATTATGGCGCCCCCCACCCACAGTCACTCCGACCCCACCACTGCACCGGTCAGAGTAGCACGACTCCGACGCGGGCGAGTGGTGGGGTGGGAGTTGACTGTGAATACTGTGGGTGCGTCATAGCGGCTATCATACAGGGGAAATGAAAAACACAGAATTTCAGTTACTAATTACATGTATATTTTCCCCAAAATAATGTCCCCATGAATTACATATTTTTCTTATAAATTACTTAAAATTTTGATTCCACGACGTACAATTATAACCGCGGCCACTGAATAACTTTTCCTCGGTGACACTATTACGTTTTTTCTTCATAAATGCATCATGATATTCACACACTAGACGATCATTAGATATAATCGATCGGTGAATAACGAATAGAACTTCTCAGGAGTAGCAAACATAGCCATGCAATGCA
>NW_021682556.1:0-2313 GCF_001412515.2 Diachasma alloeum | reverse complement strand
AATCGATCGGTGAATAACGAATAGAACTTCTCAGGAGTAGCAAACATAGCCATGCAATGCAGAAAAAGTACACACTATTGTCCATATACACTCGACTCATGGTGCTGGAGCTGCCGGATGCTGCACCTGAAGAGTTTACAGTTCTTTCGTAGCCTTGCAGCATGCTGGGGCACGATGGGAGGTAGTCCGAAGCTGTCGAAGTACGATCCTCCACCATCTCGATCAACGTACATGGCGATCCAGTGTTCTCCTGGTTGGGTGTGGTCATGTGTGTTCGCTACTATTGCAGTCGGTTTCGTCCACGCCGATGGGATCTTGTCCGCTGGATATACACCGACTGTATGATTCGGTATATACTGTAGGGCTTCTAGAATCTGTACTGTGTTCATCAGCAGGAAATTTCTCTTTGGATAAACTTTTTAATCCTTCCTCGTTCGAAGTCAACCACGCTTTGATTTGAAGGACTCGGCGCATAGCACATATAAAGGTTCTGTGATTCAATGTACTATGTATGAGGCATGATGGAACAGCTACTGGTGTACAAGCGAATAGTGGCGATCTGATGTGGCCCTTCAAATTGATAACATCTCGGGTAAGAAGGGCAGCAGTGAATTTCGTTCGCTCACAACCATAGGTATACACGTATTTTATTCCTTTGGTAATGGCTCGTAATACTCCATAGACATATTTAGAAAATGCTTCTCCTTCATACCAATCTATACCGTGACGTGTGATTATAAGTTGATTGTTCATCCTCTGAATATTAGGTGGAATCGCAGAATACTGGTATTCAGGACAAATTACCCAATGTCCTATCATGTCGAAGGATGTGGAGGTCACCGCCACTTGTTTTGCAACGAATCAGCGATGCGAGATGACGTCACGTTTTGAAATCGGTCAGGTCAGAAAAAAATGACAGTTATGTGACGGTCATGTGACGTCATTTTTTCTCAGGTCAGAAATTCGGTCACACTTTCTGATGTCATTCTACAACCAACTAGCTAGATGTAAAATGACCGTCAGAAATGTTTTTGTCACAAAAAGTCACATTTTTTTGGATCATTCAAAATTTCATGTTTATCATTTTTATTTGAATGCCTTTATTGCATTTTTAAACGACTTCTAGTTCAGTTATGAAACTTCTCACATCTTAAATTTGCCATTTCCAGTCTTCTATATTTGTTTCTCTTCAATAGTTTATACTTTTATAAACTAAACGAAAAAATAACGTCAATCATTTGGCTCTCTTCAGTCTCCTTTCAGGAATACTAGTGTAAAGAAACGAATACTTTGTGCAATTTAAATGCACAAATCAAATAACAAAGTATATAATCCATGTCAAGAACAAAAAAGTAAAATATAAATGATGAAACAGATGAGTTTAGTCAGAACTTTCAGCCTCTTCTTCTTCTTCATCATTGGACAGGGCAAACTTACCGTTCCTATTTTTTTCGCATTTGAACACGATAACATATATTTTTTGTGGAGTGGATACAATTGCCATACTCATACCAATTCTCCTGATCGTGAGTCAAGGCCGTTATGATTTGCGAATTTTTGAATTTCAAAGTGGTGACACCAGGGGGGACACTAGCTAGATGGAATGTGACGGTCAGACGGTAAAATGGTCACAGATTTGTCAGATGACCAAAAATTGTCATCTTTCTGTCGGTCACATGACCGTCACTGACAGTCATGTGACCGGTCAGTGACCGGTCAGGTCATTTTCTCGCATCCCTGCAACGAATGCACCGTGGATTCCGATGAAACCCTCGTAATGAATAATTGCTGCCGAATCTGAATTACTGCAGGCCATTGCTATGATCTCCTTCCAACCTTCTATGTTGAATATTGACACACAACTGTACAGTTGAACAGCGATTCAAATCCGTTGTTTCAGAAAACTGCTGATACTGCAAAAATAGCTGCGCATGCGCTGAGCATGATACCGAATGTTTTGATGATTATGCATAGTCCAGGGTCACTTATCTCGCTGAGTCAATTTCTATGACACTTTCAAACTCAGCATAAATTACAGCGTTGATCGTTGAAACTAAGCTTTCATCAAACCGTACCTCGATGCGCATGTTACCGCTCCGTATCAAATTCCAGTGTGAGTTATCATTAGCAGACAAATCTGGTGTTAAATCGAATGCGAAGAGACAATACCCATGAGGGTAATCTCCACGGTGAACACCATTACCATCGTTCAGAAAATGTATACCAGTGCCTGAGAAGATGGAATGTTATGACGCCACATATAGATTATTCACAGTAAACTCTGGCTGTACAGGTTTCAATGGTATCTGACGC
>NW_021682555.1:3825-8023 GCF_001412515.2 Diachasma alloeum | reverse complement strand
TAAATTTTGAGATATCATCGATCTCGTAACTTCCCGTCGGAATGGTGAGAATTGCATGAANGATGATACCCCTGAGATTGTCAATGTGAATGAATCACCCATGATTTCTGAACATCGACTAAGTAAAAGTCATCAACGTTTGCTCTTATGTAGGCATCCATTGAGAAATGCCAAACATAAATGTCCACAATTGAATGTATTCCAGTTCTGGAAACGTTCGTGATTATATTTTATGCGACCAACTCCAAGGTAATTGAAGAGTTCTGTAGGAGGTTGCAGGTTCCCGCAGCTATCGAAATAGGTAACATCGTTTCCCACTTTCTTGTAGGCAACCCAATGAGTTCCAGGATCCTTCTTGTCATCCAAATTGATGATGGCTGATTCATTTTTCAATGGACCATTTTTCGGTAGATCATTGCGCATGAAAACACCACGGAAATGGGGAATTTCCATGAGTTTTACATACTTTCCAATATCTCAGTCAGTCAGAGCCCTGAGTGGTAACATCTTTAATAGTTTTTTCGCTTCAAGTACAAGCCCATTCCCTTTTTATAAGGTTTAAGATGTAAACCTCTGCCGAGTGCGATAGCCTCCATAGTTTCATTATGTCTCTTATTTTCGGCGAGTTATTGTTTGGCGGCTTTGGCACTATTCACAGCTTTAGAAATTCCAGCAGCTCCTGCAGCTAATGCCCCCGTGGCACTCAATCCGGCAAATAATGGCACGAGAAATGGTAAGATTCCCCCAATTTTTGATGGAACAGGAATAACTCGTGGAATAGTAACTCTACTTCTCCCTTCAACCTGTTTGATGGCTACTCTTGCACCGTTGAGTGCCGTTCTAATAGCATCATGTGACCCATTATTCAATTTGATTGACTTCTTGGCAGCTCTGATGACTGCCCCAATTGTGACTCGCTTTTTAGGTTTCACTCTCCTCTTCTTCTTCTTAACTACACGTTTTTTCACTCCCATACCTGATTTTTTTCTAGTCTTCATGGCAATGCTAGATTTTTTACGTCGGTGCCTGATTTTTTCACACCCATGCCTAATTTTCTTACACCCATACCTGATTTTTTCACACCCATGCCTAATTTTGTTTTAGCTTTCATAGCGTTCGTTACCAATAAAGCGGCTGCCTTTTCCCCCACAGTGGCATCTGATGCTGAAACGCGTTGCCAAGGTTGCTCTGCAAGTACTTTATCAGCTTCGGGTCGTGCTGAAATATTCTCACGATTTTTTGAGTAGGCAATGTCATGCGCCTTACAAGCAGCATCGAGCGGATTAATCCCAGGATCTCCTCGAGCTAATCTTTTCGTTAATTTCGTGCCTGGTCCACAGTACTGGTAGCCTGGCAAATGCAATTCAACGGGAAGATTGTTGATGACGTTGTTCAACAATCCTTTCCCCTTTTTGCTAGCGCGCGATCTGTGCACAATCATGTCTGAAGCGGAAGTGACTATTTTTTGCTATAAAACAATCCAATTTATAGGTTTTTGCTGCAGTTGTCATAAAGATGGAGTTCAGTACACATCTCAGCGGTTTACCCGTCATTAATTTCGATTCAGTAACTGTGAAAGATACCAATAAACCGAAACGTCACGGCCAATTGTTGCCAAATACGATTCGCGCGGTTTCCTGTGGTCCATCAAATTGTGGGAAAATTAATGCCCTACTGAGTCTCATAATTCATCCTAATGGTCTCAGATTTTCGAATATTTATGTGTATTCAAAGTCCCTCAATCAACCCAAATATCAATTTTTACAAAGTTTACTGGAACCTCTTGATGACATGAAGTATTATCCATTCTCAGACAATGAGGAAGTTGTCTCGGTAGATAATGCAAAAGAGCATTCACTGTTCATATTCGACGATGTGGCATGCGAGAAACAAAATAATATCAAGGCATATTTTTGTATGGGGAGACATAAAAATGTTGACAGTTTTTATTTGTGTCAGTCATACGCTCGCATCCCAAAACATTTGGTGCGTGACAATGTCAATTTTCTCGTATTATTTAAACAGGATGAAATGAATTTGAGACATATTTATAACGATCATGTGAACACAGATATGTCATTCGAGAAATTCAAAGAATTGTGCTCAGCCTGTTGGAAAGACAATTATACTTTTCTAGTTATTGATAAAGATAGTGACGTTGATGGGGGTCGATATAGGAAAAATTTCGATTGTTTCATTCGAATAAATAACAGTTGTGGGAGGAAGAAGTAAACAGTTGTGAGATAGATTCCAGCGAGTCAACATGCCTCCCCACAAGGGTGAATTGTCCAAACAACAAGAGCTTTTACGTCAAATTTCCAATGCACGAAAAGCTATTCAACGAAAACATAACCTGTTGAAATTAGGCAGAGATAATGTTGATGAAGCAATGAATGAAGTTCTCAAACCCATTGTGAGACCGCTTCAGGAATTAGCCGCTCGAAATGCGAAATCATTCGATGACAGTAGACAAAAAATTGAATTGACTGATGATAGAAAGCAATCCATTGATTACAAGAATCAACGAAAACTCAGATATAGGAGTACCCCAAAGCAGATGTTGTCGCGTAGAGATGCCTCTGAAGACAGTTATGGGACTACAGCTGACGATTCTTCATTTGATTACACTTTGAATGAGACTATCATTCCATCCTTGGGAAATTCACATGATGCTACTATACTTCCAGCCATTGGCAGCTCACGCATTCTGAGTAAAAGTTCAAAGACCAGCACTGAAGAGATAGAGACAGAAGAAGATGCCAACACTCTTGCGGGGAAATATTTGGCACAAATCAACACAACAAAATGGGACAAGGCTTATGGTGTTCGCAAACTTACACATAATTTTATGATTGGAGACTCTCCCATATTTTTTGAGGATGAATTTATTAAAGTAAAAACCATGAAATACGCTTGTACTGAGGGATTATTGGAGCTTCTTTTCATGAAAAATCCTGATAACACTCTAATTAGTGAGAGTGATATTGATGCATATAAGAATATCATACTTGCAACTAATGGGCATCAAAAAAATTATAAATCTCGCGGAGGCATCCGAGAGCTGAATGGTGAGAAATATGATAAATATATTTCACATTTTGCTGGATCAAAGTACTCTGGCATGGGGCTTTTACCTACTTTCATGAGAGCTCAGCGACTCAGCAGAGTGGACTACATTTATTGGGATGATCCAAATGAACTTGTGGACCGTCTTCGATTACTAGTGGCATCACAAAGAGCTGGAAATCCTAGTCATGATAACGAAATTATATCAATTATTGAAGAACTTCGCGAGGCGGGGATTATATATTAGAGTATGCACATTGCCATCTGTTGTCATTTGCGAAATGAGTGTTGACGTGTTTGGTCGCCACTTGACGTCTGATAGTGGCTGCCACAATCGAGGCCCACCTGGCGTTGGTTATAAACTAACTGCAGATGGTAATTATAATCTTCAGGATAAAAGGCTGAGTAATGTTGCAACACCAGTGGACCCGCACGATGCTGTAACTCTAGAGACTCTAAATATAAAAATTAACGAATTGCAAATTGATATAAAACGCAAGTGTGCAGATATTAATAAAAGAATTGGTAGATTAATGAGACTAGTGGAAAGAATACCGAGCGACCCCAAAAATGTCGGAGAATAAATTGGATGTTGTGACAGAATTACATCGTCCAGCACGAAGAAATTATCCTCGGCGACGAGTCAACATTCGTGATCTGGATGAAACATGGCAGGCAGATTTGGTGGATATGACGGCTAACGCGAAAAGCAATAATGGAAATAGATTTTTGCTGACTGTAATTGACNGGATGAAACATGGCAGGCAGATTTGGTGGATATGACGGCTTACGCGAAAAGCAATAATGGAAATAGATTTTTACTGACTGTAATCGATATTTTTTCCAAGTATGCGTGGGCTGAGCCGATAAAAAGAAAAAATGCTCAGGATGTGACGAGAGCTATGAGTTCCATTCTCCAACGGGGGCGTGTGCCGAAACATTTGCATGTTGATGGTGGGAAAGAATTCTACAATTCTGAATTTCACGGATTAATGAAAGAATATAATATCAATTTATATTCCACATTCAGTAATTTGAAGGCGTCCATATGTGAACGATTCAATCGAACATTGAAGAGTAAAATGTGGCTACAGTTCAGTTTGCGTGGAAATTACAAGTGGTTGATATGTTG
>NW_021682555.1:473-3532 GCF_001412515.2 Diachasma alloeum | reverse complement strand
CAATTGGACTACTGAAATATTCACTATTCGAGAAATTAATAACACCAATCCGATCACATATAAGCTAAAGGATTACAAAAATAAATTAATTAGTGGCAGTTTCTTNGAAACAGACATTATGTTAAATGGCTGGGATTCGATAGCAGTCATAACAGTGGGATAAATATTGAACAATAAAAAAAAATGGGGGGTGGGGGGGGGGGTAGCGAGAACTATATCAGCCTCCACTCATCTTTAAAATCATCAGTTTAGTGTGTTTGTTGAGCTAGACAACATGATCGTGAAGGTTATTGTGTTACAAGTCCTCGCGGTGACACTCTGTCAGGCTGTGGATTTCCTCAACACGGGAATTCATACTCAAAGCGGGTTGCATTATGAAGTGGCAGGCAGAGTGCGTTTCATCACTGCAGAGTGGCGTCTTGCAGCTTATATTGACTTGAGAAAATTCATTCCTCAAAGACCATTTGTGACACGAGAAATGCTGGAAAATATGAATCAAACATGTAAATACCATGCTGAGGATGAAAAATGTGTGACCGTTCTCCAAGCGGAAAATCTGTTGATGAAAAAGGAGAATGTGGAAAAATATATCAATCAATTCCTCTTATTCATGAATGAATCAATGAGTGATAAGAAATATGTGCCCTCAGGATTTCTGGGTACAATTTCAGAGACATTTTTCCATTCCTTGAATGAAACTCAACACGATTATGGTCGGATAATGAATAAAACAGTTGGTAATTCTCGACCACATATAATTCAAACAGGATTGCATCATCTGCATGATGAACTCAGTGAAATGAAAAATCGAACAGCAGCAAGTCTCACAGCTCTTCATGATGCTATTAAGTTAATTGAGAACTTGGCCCAGAACGGAACTTTTTATGGACAACCGTATCATACTATGATGAATCGAATGAGAGATTGGTCTGATCATTTGATAATAGAGTTGGATAATTATCAATTGTGAGGTATTTTTCCAAGCACGTCTGCGGGATTCAGACGCGTGATTCTTGACGAACTTTCAGCGACCCTTTTGGACTCTCTTAACCCGGAATTAGAACGACGGGAATAACGAGAGGAGACAAAATGCCAAAAAGGGCGCCAGTCCTCTTAACCGCCAAAGGACAAGGTCACACCGTTGAGCAGCGTTCCACGACTAGCTCAGATAACCGCGGAGGCCTGTGGGAACAGGCTACAATGAGTTTACTCAACAACATGCAATTGTTTACAAAACACAAAAAAAATATATTTTCACATCATAATTAAGTGTGATCTTTTACTCGTCCATACGAGAATTAGCGTAGGATTCTGTACACTTGCGGGAGAGGACTCCCGCGAGCAAAGACGCTATACAAACCAAAAAAAATGTAACTANCTAAGACGCGAGGATCACCCGTAAGCGACGACGACGCGAGAACCACACGAATGAAGAAATTGAACAAAGTTCCAAAATCAAAACCGATAAACGGCAACAATATGAATGAAATAATTAATATTCACTAATAAAAATAAAGGAATGAGGCCAAAGGCCACTGAGTGCCGCGTCCCGAAGGCAAAAGGCTCGAATTTTAACACTCAAACGGTGTCCAAAATTGCCACCGGAGAAATGAATCAAAAAACCACGCGAGCACTCACAAATTAAGAGGCCGGAAAATCCAGGCACTCCAAAGTAATAATTGTTTTAACAATTTAAAGAAGCTCAAAGAGCATAATAAAACTTTAATTGCGCAGAGCGACTGAATATGGCTGAACCCCAGCAAAGAGGGTTCGTCAAGGCCGTACATCGCCCCGAGGAACCCCTCAATTTCTCCTACCCCCACCCGATCACGTGATAGAGCGCGAAGAATCCAGGGGATTCGACAATTTGATTCTAGCATTTTAAAATGGTTCTANAAAATCCAGGCACACCAAAGTAATAATTGTTTTAACAATTTAAAGAAGCTCAAAGAGCATAATAAAACTTTAATTGCGCAGAGCGACTGAATATGGCTGAACCCCAGCAAAGAGGGTTCGTCAAGGCCGTACATCGCCCCGAGGAACCCCTCAATTTCTCCTACCCCCACCCGATCACGTGATAGAGCGCGAAGAATCCAGGGGATTCGACAATTTGATTCTAGCATTTTAAAATGGTTCTAATCCCAAATTCCTTAGTCCCAGAAAACTAGGACTTGCGCCTCGCGGTCGGTGGATGTGATCCCCGTTGAGCGGCACAGGAGCCAACATAATCCGAACACTGTGAACAATTGCACTCCGAGAAATTAATGAAAATTTCCAAGACAAATGTTGGTTTTGAGGAGGGTAAATTAATAGTGGTATTGGACATTCCTCTTTTAAAGTCAGCGGTTTACTACCTGTACAAAATGTATCCATATCCTACGGCTCAAGTGTTCGGCCACCGCCAAGGGTCAGCGTACATTCAACCTAGGGGTGACTACCTGCTGCTTAGTCAATATCATTATACCCTAGCACGCTCCGAGGACATTGCCAGATGCCTGTCTGTGGATAATCATCAGTATATTTGTAAACTAAAGTATCCATTCTACGATGCCACTTATGAACCGATTTGTGAGGCTGCAATGTTTATGACTGGAAGAAAACTGTCCCCACTTGCTAATTGTAGTATCAAACTGAGTTCCACCTTTGCGTCATATTGGAAGCAAACAGAAAAGGGCTGGCTATACTCAGTGCCCGAGAGAGAGGAGGTGAATTTTTCATGTGGAGGAGAGTGGAGAGATGCAATGAATATCTCAGGCACAGGAATTCTTCAAGTTAAGACAGGATGTGAGGCTTATACATCATATGCAACGATGATTGGCTATCAACAATTTGTAGAAATATCAGCGGAATATATCACTGCTAGAAATCTCAATGTTACTCAGATGGTGCAAAAATACGTTGAATTACTCCCGCAATATTATGTACAACTAGATGAGTTTTTATATGAGTGTGAAAAAGATGAGCAATGATCCGTCACAATATTATTTTTTGCAGCAGCAGCAGTGGGAAAATTTTTTCTTTGGCTTATAGCATTATTGTTGTTGTTGTTCCGAGTAACA
>NW_021682555.1:0-463 GCF_001412515.2 Diachasma alloeum | reverse complement strand
ACATTTTCCATTGTTTTTCCGAAAACCGCGTTATTCATCAATTTATAAAAATTTTTTTCAAAGTCATTCTGAGAATTTTTTCGATAATTAGTATTTAAATCAATATAATTTTTTAACCACGAGTTTTGAGAAAACTTCAAGATTCTATGAATTTTAGTGATTTTTAAGCCCAAACTACAATATTGTTTGAGATTTTTATAATGAATGACATAATTTTTTTTGGAGTTCAACGTGGTTAATAATTTTGGTAACTTGGCCTGACCGTTTGGAGGGATTATGTGTTCCGGGCACAATGGTAAATCTTTATGCTCTTCATGCAATTCCTGCGGGTATTCCAGATCAACCTCCAGGATGTATCCAGTTTCTGAGTCATCTGAAATGTTCAGGATGTTGAGGGATGACCAATCTTCCATTCAACAGAAATTCCCACTCGGCAAATGATGACTCATTGCTGCTCCATATA
>NW_021682554.1:1601-1768 GCF_001412515.2 Diachasma alloeum | reverse complement strand
TCATATTTTTCTTTCAAAAATTCAAATTTTGTGCGTGTTGACTGACATACCGATACCCCCACTCTGACCCAAGCATTGGGTCTCGCCACTCCGACTATCTGCACAATACAACAGCACCCCTTTTTTTATGGTCATTGGCCTAATTGGGGTTGGGAGCTCGGTGAGCT
>NW_021682554.1:0-1400 GCF_001412515.2 Diachasma alloeum | reverse complement strand
CATTGGGTCTCGCCACTCCGACTACCTGCACAATACAACAGCACCCCTTTTTTTATGGTCATTGGCCTAATTGGGGTTGGGAGCTCGGTGAGCTTGGAGAGCTCACTTTGCCCAGGCCTGTTATAGGGGACCCAAAACTAAGANCGTTTCAGATGATTTTGAATCATCTGAGCATAACTTTTGGGGACATTTTTTTTTTTCATTTTTTCAAGGGAGATTTTCAAATTTTTTCCGAATTTGAGCCAAAAGGTTGCATAATGACCTCTCCAGGAGAGAGTAGATCTCCACGTTTGAGGTGATTCTGAATCATCTAACAAGGAACACTACGCAGGTGCCCCCTCCGATTTCGATGAAACATAAAAATGTTATAGGGGACCCAAAACTAAGGGACATGTATTTTTTTTAGCTGCTCATATTGGGTTTTAGAGGGTGAAAGTGCTCTCTGAAGTTGACCACCTCTCGGGGTCATTTTTCGATTGCACACATAAGGAAGCTTTTTGAACAACTCTTTCACAGTGTATCATGAAGTTCACAAGGAATGATAAAAATGCGAATTAGAACCGTCTCCGGGGGGTGAAATATGAAGGGTAAACTACCCTTGTGAAAATTCATTTTTCTCATAGAAAAAAAACTTTTGATGGAAATCCCATGGGATAAATTCCATTTGAAAAAGTAGAAAAAATACAGAATACCTGTTTTGATTTTTTTTGTAATCGAAATTTAAAACTTANTGTTTTTTTTTTAATCGAAATTTAAAACTTAAAAAATAGATTTTTCGTGAATTGCGAAATTTCAAACTTTTTCCTGTACAAAACGAAGCTTACGGCTAATGATGAGGGAAACCATTGGGACAGGATCCAGGAGTGATGTCGGGGAGGTTAACTACCCTTTGGAGGGGGGAGGGGGGATTTTTTTTTAATAAGGGAGAAAAATATCGATGAGAATTTTACGAAACACATTTCGTTCGAAAGCATGAGACAATTCAAAGCACATCCTGCGATTCTTTTTCCCAAATTGAAATTGAAAGTAAAATACTTCTTTTTTTATTACATACAAGTCTTCGATTTTTTGGTACATAAAAAAGATGAGTGATGAGTCTCTGGAAGTAACACTTGCAGGCTAAATAACCTTTCTGAGAGTTACTTTTAATTATATTAGTGAACAGAATTCATTTGAAAGAGTAGAGAATAATCAGAAATATCAAAACTTGAACCCATGAAAATGTCCATTGCTAGTTATATATGAATTACAACCTTTTAATTATCCGTTTACTTGTATCACAGTACCATAGTCCGAACTAAATGGTAAGGATTGAATGAAGATCCGATATGTAAGGAAACAATGATGGTAGTGTTATGTCCCACATTGCTAAATTCTTTTTCGACGCATTACTGCTGACC
>NW_021682553.1:2082-2217 GCF_001412515.2 Diachasma alloeum | reverse complement strand
CCCCGCCACCCACAATAATGTATTGCGAAATTCGCCAAATGGGGCAAAACGGGTTAGTGCTAATAAACCCCCAAATCAACCCCCCCCCCCCCCAAACCTATCTAATATTCATAAGTGAAATAGAATAAAAAATAT
>NW_021682553.1:0-2001 GCF_001412515.2 Diachasma alloeum | reverse complement strand
CACACAGCACACCATCAATAATTTCTCCTAATTATACAAAATAACCTATTAATGGGTATTAATTGGGACCAATTGTTTGTCTATCAGCATTTAAATAATTTTTTGATTATATTCCAATCATTTTTGGCCCATTTTTCGCCTTAAAATGACATCCATGCATATCCATGCTACATCCATGCTACAACATGGATCCTTGTTCGCCTAGAAAATTGTAACATTGAAGGTATCTAGACGAGACCCCATGAAAAGATTGAGATCGGCCAGGGGAGACGTAGATATCCTCTATTGTTATAATTTTTTTATCCCTTTTCATAGCTGTGTGACGTCCGATGAAAAATAATAATAATTAGTTTTATTTTTAAATGAATTAAATATCATCTGGCAATCATCAGATGTTTCTCCTATCTTCAACAAATAATTTTTCTCTCGGACTTGTCTATTTTTTCCTGTGACCTTTCAATATTTAATTAGTATTATTTCCTAAAAGGAGGATTTAGGGCAATTAAATAATGAGGACAAATGAGGGGTAAAATTAACTAAATATCTATATTTCTATTAATTTACATATTAGATCGTCGTAAGACGTTAGAAATGCCTTTTACTTGGATCTAGGGTTATGGGTAAGGCCAGGCAACTTTTGTACACGTAAAAAGGGGAGTGACTCTAATGCAGAAAAAGAGGAGAAGCTAGTCGTGTCGAGGGAATGCAACTAAATATAAGAAGAATAACTAAATGGGGAAGAAAAAAAGAGTGTAGGCTCACCGTTGGGGGGTATGAAGGGTAATATTATAGCGACAAGAGGGAAAATGAGGGGGGTAACTCGTACTCACGATGGGACTTCACTCTGGCGAACACGTGGGAATTCCACCGGCGCCTTGCACTCCTTCAAAATACCAGGGTGTTTTCCTGGAAAGCCTCCTTTCCACCTCGGGGTTTCCTAGGCACCAATACTAAAGCTGGGATGAGCTCGATGTATCGAAAATCCTCTTTTTATCCGCCAATACTTCCGGGGGAATTTTACTGTATTCACTATTACTACTTTCGGGGCACGTGGTGACTCACGGGGCAGCTATTGCACGAGTGACGGTCTCGTGTTTTCCTTCGCGATTCGTGGGGGTTCGTCAGGTGTCGATGTCCTTCGGGTTTTAATTCGGGAGCAATCGGGGCCAATCCGCACGGGTGAGTGGTGACGATGACTACAATCCAGGGATGTCTCGCAAGGGATTATAGCTGGTGTTGAATATTCGGGGGTCTAGTATGGGGAATTTCCAGGAGGCGATGGCTTCTCCAATTGATCGGGTGGGGCCGGAACTGATGTCTTCCTTCGGCTGATGTCTTCGTGATGTCCAGGGGCAGGGGTAGAGGGGCGATGAGGGGAAAAGTGAGGGAAGGGGTATCCAACGGTGGCGGGATTTACATTTTAGGGGGCAGTGTGTAGTGGGAAAAAATATGTAGAAAAATAATAAAAAAATAAATGAATATGCCTCGTCACATCCCATTGTCCAAAAGTGCAGCTGCACAAAACTAATTATCTTCAGTACACAATTTTCAGTTCACATCCTGGGAAAAATAAATAGAATAATTTCAGTTTCAAAAAATATACGCCGACTAATTCATTTCGGGTATTTATCCTTAGCGATATTTTCTCATAGTTTCACGACATACAGCCGTCTGCATGTCGCCGGTCAAAGTTTAGAGGATTTAGTTCAAACTTCCAAATCCTTAGCTATTATCGACATGAGGTTTTTCTCATGATAAGAAAGATAAACAGGAAGTTTCAACGGCCAAAGAATACGTGTTCGTTCGGTCGTTAGGAATGCATTTTTATAAACATTTTCTTTTCAATTTTAAATTAATTCTTTTCGTCTTTTTAAATAATAGTAGCGAAATATGTTAACTCAAATGTCAAGTGAATTTTAACTTAAAAATTCACTTGACATTTGAGTTAATTCAGAATAATTATTTTTAGTAAATTTTGAATAAAGTCTTTCTCATTAAAAA
>NW_021682552.1:1864-2464 GCF_001412515.2 Diachasma alloeum | reverse complement strand
CGATTCCTCGCGAATTTTTCCAGTATTCCTGCCGAATATCTCAAGAATTTGTCCTAAAAAAAACTTCGCCAGTTTCTTTTCGCGAATTTATATNTCGCGAAATTATACGGAACTTCTTCTCAAGAATTTCTCCGAGATTCCTGGAGAATATCTCCAAGATTCCTCCGGAATTTTCTCTTCAGGATTCCCACAGAATACCTCGAGAATTTTTCCTCGAGAATTTTTTTTTGGGAATTTTTCCAGAGTTTCTCTCCTAGAATCTCTTTAAATTTTTATCCCCAATGAGTTTACCACAATTCCTAGATTCTCTTGATTTCAGACTTTGTGGAGAAATTCTCTGGAATTTTTTATCGTGAATTTCTCCAAAATGTCTTATCAAAAAATCCTCCTGAATCTCTTTTTAAGATTTTCTTCATAATTCTCTCTAGAAAATTCTCTCTCCAGAATTTCTCTTCTAAAATTTTGCCAGAATTGCTTTTTAAGTACCGGAATTTTTTCTGAAAAATACCCCCTGTATTGCTTTTCAAGAAATTCTTCATAATTTCTTCTCGCGAGTTTCATCAAAATTCATTCTGGCAAATTCGCAAAAATTCCTCCGAA
>NW_021682552.1:0-1708 GCF_001412515.2 Diachasma alloeum | reverse complement strand
TCTCCAGAATTTCTCTTGTAAAATTTTGCCAGAATTGCTTCTTAAGAAGTACCGGAATTTTTTCTGAAAAATACCCCCTGTATTGCTTTTCAAGAAATTCTTCATAATTTCTTCTCGCGAGTTTCATCAAAATTCATTCTGGCAAATTCGCAAAAATTCCTCCGAAGTTTCTTTTCGATAATTTTTCCTGTTTTCTTCCGGAATTTCTTTTTGATAATTCATCACGGAATTGCTCCGGAATTTCATTCTGAGAATACCTTTTTTTAAAATAATTTTTCCAAAATTTCTTCTCATGAATTTATCCACGATTTCTTCTCGCGAGATTCATCAAAATTTCCGGAGTAATTTTTTAGAAATAAATTTGCAGAAACTCACAAGAAGAAATTCTGAAGAAATTGTCGGAACGAAATTCCGGAAGAATTCTTCAAAAGGAATTTTCAAGAAACTCACAAGAAGAAATTCTGGAGAAATTTTGGAGAAATTTTGGAGAAATTTTTCAGAAGAAATTTTGGATAAATTCTGAAAAAGAAATTCTGGCGAATTTATTGAGGAAAAATTCTCGAGATATTCTGGCGGAATACTGGGGAAAATTCCCGAGGAATCGTGGAGAAATTTTTGAGAAGAAATTATAAGAAAGTTTTCAGGGAGTAATTGTAGGAAAGTTTTCAAGGAGTAATTGTAGGAAAGTTTTCAAGAAATAATTGTCTGAAAATTCTCGAGAAGAAATTGTAGAAGAATTCTAGTGAAGAAATCCTAAAGGAATTCTTGAGAAAAAATTCTACAGGAATCCTTGAGGAGAAATTCTGGCGAAACTCTTTAGAAGAAAACCGGGAGGAATTCTCAAAGAGAAACTCTGAAAGAATTTTCGAAGGGAAATTCTCGATTAAAAATTCTGGAGAGGGTATTCTGAAGAGAATCAAAAAAAAAATTCCGCAAAAAGTTTTGCGGAAAAATTCTGGAGAAGCTCGTAAGAAGAAATTCTGGAGAAACTCGCATGNCTAAAGGAATTCTTGAGAAAAAATTCTACAGGAATCCTTGAGGAGAAATTCTGGGGAAACTCTTGAGAAGAAAACCGGGAGGAATTCTCAAAGAGAAACTCTGAAAGAATTTTCGAAGGGAAATTCTCGATTAAAAATTCTGGAGAGGGTATTCTGAAGAGAATCAAAAAAAAAAATTCCGCAAAAAGTTTTGCGGAAAAATTCTGGAGAAGCTCGTAAGAAGAAATTCTGGAGAAACTCGCATGCAGAGAGTCTCGAGACGTTCTGCAGGAATCCGGGAAAATAAATTCCGTTAAAATTCTCAAAAAAAAAAACTCCGGAAAAAATCTTAAAAATAAATCCTTGGGAAATCCTGGAGAACACGTACGAAAATTTTCAATAGATNAAAAAAAAAACTCCGGAAAAAATCTTAAAAATAAATCCTTGGGAAATCCTGGAGAACACGTACGAAAATTTTCAATAGATAACCCTAAGGAATTCTATAGGAATTTCTATAGACTTTCTATAAGACTTCTATTGAATTTTCTATACGTTTTTAGCCGTTTCTTTTGACGTGTTCGATAGAAAATTTTTTAGAGAAAGTTTATAGAATTTCTTTGTCTATAAAATTTTTTCGGCTCAAATTTTCAAAGCCTTTTCATTCGATTTTTTTGAAGAGAAAAAAATAAAAAATATCTCAAAAAAACTTAGAAAATTTGAGTCGAAAAAAT
>NW_021682551.1:4151-4372 GCF_001412515.2 Diachasma alloeum | reverse complement strand
TCACAGACCCATTTTGGCCCATTTGTTGTTTTTTTTATTATTGAGCGAGGGGGAGGATGTCAAGTCGAAAAACAACAAACAAACCCATTTCGCCTCAGTTTTTCCTAAAGAGCGCGAGGGGCGGGGGGGGGATGTCAATTTGGGAAATGACTCAGAATTCCTTTTTCCTCCACTCGTTGAATTTTTGAATTCATTATTGCGGGTTTTTTTTGGGGGGGGGG
>NW_021682551.1:0-3923 GCF_001412515.2 Diachasma alloeum | reverse complement strand
GGTGTCCGTGGTCAGCGAGCGTGTGGATGTAGCTCGACGCTACAGGGGGGGGGGGGGGCAACTCGGAAGATGACAAACAAACTCATTTTGCCCCACTTTTTTCTTAATGAACGTAAGGAGGGGTGTTAATGAGCGTAAGGAGGGGCGAGAGTCGCGAACCAGTAGGCGGTGTGGACTTTTTGGAGAGTCAACTGTGGAAGAAAAGCGAAGTTATCACGAAGGTCATACGTGGAAGACGATCGGCACGATTACAAGGGTAAAATGGGAAAAAGGATGGAAACGGAATTTTGATCCTCACGTTTACCCCGTTCGTCACTCCTATTTTACCTTTGTGATCCCTCGGGTTCCTCCGTTTGACCCTTCTATTGACCCTCATGATCACGACACTCGTCCCACTAGTTTGACTCGTATGTTGCGTTTGATTGTCGTAATTCCCCTAGAAGTCTCCCTCGTTTAACCCTCACGATCACTTCACTCGTCCCCCCTATTCGACCCNGTCCCACTAGTTTGACTCATATGCTGCGTTTGATTGTCGTAATTCCTCTAGAAGTCTCCCTCGTTTAACCCTCACGATCACTTCACTCGTCCCCCCTATTCCACCCGTGTGATCTCTCCACTAGTGTTCCTCGTTTGACCCATGTAATCATTCAACCAATCTCCCCCGTTCACTCAAGGATACGAAAAGTCGTTAGGACAAGTATTTTCCTACGAGGAAATTCGCCCCAAGTACCATTCGGCACCGGTGAAAAGTAGCTTTTTTTAGAGTGTAATTTCCAACATTGAACTTATCGGTAGCCTGAAAAGATGATTTTTCAAATTTTTCAAAAAGGGTGACGGACCCATTTTGGCCCATTTGTTTCATTTTCTTGATGTATGATGGGGGATGTAAATCCATGAATTTTGACCCAATTTTTTGACCCTCGCTAACCCTTCCCCAGATGGCAGACGCGGTCACAAAAAGGTCTCTAGGTGTGTGTTTAGATCGGTACAGAATCCCATTCTGAATCGATCTGTACGCATTAATTCTGACCCCATTTTTTACCCTCCCACTAACCTTTTCCAAGATGGCGGATGAGGTCACAAAAAATGGTCTCTAGGGGTATATATAGATCGATTCAGAATCGAATCCTGAGTCGATCTGTACCCATTAATTTTCACCCCATTTTTTACCCTCCCACTAACCTTTTCCAAGATGGCGGATGAGGTCACAAAAAAAGGTCTCTAGGGGGGGGGTCTATATATAGATCGATTCAGAATCGAATTCTGAGTCTATCTGTTCTTATAAATTTCGACCCCATTTTTGCTTCCAAATGGAGGCATTGTATTCTTTAAATTCAAACTGATGTGGTTTGAGGGTCAGAAATAATACGGAAATGCCGATGAATTGAGATAGGAAAAAAAAAGACTTATTTATTCAATTTTAAGATGAGTGTTTCGGGAACAATATGGTTATAATATTCAATAGCTTGGTTTATCGCTTTTATTAATTTTATCGATTTTTCTTATCGATTAATTGGACTCTAACCAACCTGAATGCGATCGACGCAGAAGAGCAGGACTACCATCCGCGCACGCGCGTCGCCGTATTAATTTAAGGCGCCAACTTCAACACTCCCTCTCGCCTTACATTCTATCATTTAACATTTCAATAGAAAGAAAAAGTTATCTCATTTATGTCGTTATGCCACAACACATTCTCATGTTTTTGAATTTATCACGAGCTAGTGGCTTCGTCAATGAATCTGCGAGCTGATCTTTTGTTGATACAAAATCAACGCAAACTTCTTTATCTTTTACCATATCACAGGTATAAAAGAATTTACTGCTAATGTGTTTAGTTCGATGTGAGAAAACATCTGGATTCTTGACGATGCCAATAGCTGTCTGGTTATCACATTTCATAGTAGTTGCGTCAGACTGTCCGCATCCTATATCACTCAACAATTTTCTCAACCATACAACATCCTTCGTAGCTACACACAGTGCAATGAATTCAGCCTCAGCTGTTGACGTTGCTGTTATGGTTTTTTTTCGTGAACTCCAGGCAATGGGTCCTTCATTCATAAAACAGATCCAACCGGACGTACTACGAGCGCTATCAATATCTCCAGCATAGTCTGCATCACAATACATTATCATTTCTGTTGAATTTGTGCCTATTCCATAAGAAATACCATACGATAAAGTTCCCTTCAAATATTTCAAGACTCTCTGAATGCCGCGCCAGTGATCATGATCTGGTTGCTCCATGAAACGACTCAAGACCCCAACAATGTATGCTAAATCTGGTCGTGTACTTATCATAAGATACATGAGAGATCCTATGGCTTGACGATAAGGAAAGTTATTTTCTCTCGTTACATTATCAGATTTTCTGGTAAATTTGATTCCTGGTTCGGCAGGAATTGGAGAAGGAACACAATCAGAATAGTTGAATCTTTCAAGAATCTTTTCAGCATAAGCTGTTTGATACAAACGTATACGACCTTCATTTCTATTCCTTTCAATTTGAAAACCGACAAAGCATTCTGGTTCTGATTCAGTAATTTTAAATTCTCTGTTCAACGATTTTAACAATTCTCTTATTTCTCTAATGTTATCATCAGACAGAAGTCCATCATCGACATATAGAGCTATATACAGTCTCTCATCGTTGTTCTTTGACTCTTTGTGGAAGATACACGGATCGTTTTTGGATTGATTGAAACCAGAATTGCACAAAAAACTTACGATTCGCCTGTTCCATTGCCTTGGAGCCTGTTTCAACCCGTACAAACTACGCTTCAATAAACACACCCTGTCATCTTTCTGAAATCCATAAGGCTGCTCCATGTAAATCTCTTCCTTTACTTCTCCATGCAAAAATGCTGTTTTGACATCAAACTGAAACATTTCTAAATTCAAAGCAGCTGAAATAGCTAAAAGAGCTCTTACAGAATCATGTCTAACTACAGGAGCAAATGTTTCTTCAAAATCTACACCGTAAATCTGCCTACAACCTCTATTTTGCCATCTGCCTTGAATTTTCTTCGAAAAACCCAACGATTGGATATAATATTCTTCCCTTCTGGTCTTGGGACCAGTACCCAGGTCTTATTCTCAGCCAACGAATCCAATTCGGACTTTATGGCTACCATCCACTTCGCAGAATCCTCTGACTAAAGAACCTCTTCCAGACCCTTAGGCTCCAACTCAGCCAGCAATACCTCAGCAATCACCAGCTCCTCTACTTCGTCTTCAGCATACGACTGAGTCCTCGAATTTTTTTTCTTTGGATACGGATCTCGAGGAATTGGTAGTCTGTAGTTTTTCTTTGATGGCTTATCACCAGCTCCAACGTTTCTCTCAGCTGCATCAGCTCCCTCTGCTCCCTCTGATCCTCGTGTAAGTGGTTCACTCGTTTTATCTGACTGATCTGTTGACATTTCGATTACAACATGAGGTTCACGACTAGTTACTGTTTTCTCATCAAATATAATATCTCTCCTTATATTAATTTGTCGTCGATCANCTTTCGATTACAACATGAGATTCACGACTAGTTACTGTTTTCTCATCAAATATAATATCTCTCCTTATATTAATTTGTCGTCGATCAGGATCATACACCCTCCAAGCTTTATTACCCTCACTGTAACCAACCAGAAAACATTTCTTTGCATTTACTTCCCACTTATTACGTTCCTGCTTGGGAATATGAACGAAACATGAACTGCCAAAAATCTTCAAGTGAGCTACTGATGGCTTTGAACCATACCAAACTTCGTAAGGAGTCAGACCATCTAGTGTTTCGGTTGCTGTTTTATTCTTTAAATAAACTGCGGTATTAATTGCTTCTGCNGAATATGAACGAAACATGAACTGCCAAAAATCTTCAAGTGAGCTACTGATGGCTTTGAACCATACCAAACTTCGTAAGGAGT
>NW_021682550.1:0-19864 GCF_001412515.2 Diachasma alloeum | reverse complement strand
CCGGGGGCGATAAATTTTATAAAAATATAATCTTAAACCCCTCCACCTCATNTAATTTAATAAAGTTGTGTCAAGTAACCCATTCTTGACGTAACAGTAGAAATATAATCTCAAACCCCTCCCCCTTACCTCCCTAAATTTGCATCCCTCCGGATATAGGCGGGTGTCTTCAACCCCCCGGAGAAACCGCATACTCATGTATTTTCCCCGAAATTCATTTTTTTTTAATTTATAAAAAATCTGCGCATGTTTCCGGGGGCGATAAATTTTATAAAAATATAATCTTAAACCCCTCCACCTCATCCCCCTAAATTTTTATCCCTCCGGATATATGCGGGTGTTTTCAACCCCCCGGAGAAACCGCATAATCATGTATTTTCCCCGAAATTAATGTTTTTTAATTTATAAAAAATCAGCGCATGTTTCCGGAGAGGTAAAATTCATAAAAATGTAATCTCAGGCCCCTCCCCCTCACCTCCCTTCAATTTTCATTCCTCTGGATATATTGCGTCTATTTTTCACAGATAACAAAACCGAGCGTGTGAATAAATTAATTTACTTATTGAATTAATTAATTTTTTAATTCGAAAATCAATGCATAAGCAGATAGTTGTTTAGAACATTATTTTCAATTGTTTTTTCAACATAATTTAAAATATATATAATGTTCATATAAATTCTGCCCCCACCCCCCATCAACGGGTGAAAATCTCAACCCTCCGTATACATACCCTTCCCCCCACTTCTCACAAAGTTCAAAATTTTTAGATTCCATTATTTTATTTATCTAATTATTTGATGCCCCTCTTCGCCCCTATTTGACCCGCAGCATTCTCCTCCTACATATCTATTTGCGATAACATTGTTCACGTAGGGCAATTGGGTCAGTACAGAATTAAACTAATTTAAAAAAATGCATGAACCTATTGGATAATCAATTTTCTCCCGCCACTGCTGCCGACTTTATCGGCCTGGGCGAGAAGTCGACACTGCCGCCATCCGGCGGCGTTCCCCCTACTGATTTATTTTCCCTTTCAATACGCAAACTGTTATTTTCCTTAATTAATGGAGATTAATGTCATGATCTTACTGTTGTGGGATGCACATGCAGGTCAGCAGCCACTTGATTCACTGAAACTGTCCTTACTTCGACTTCACTTATCATCTTCAGTTTCACTTCTATCGACTATGAATTATTTTTTCTCCCGGATTGATGCGTCGACATTTTTCCCAATGATTGAGGTTAGGGAAACACTCGAAAGCATAGGGCTATGCGCCCGGGAGATGATGGGGCCATTCTGTAAATGGAAGGAGTGAGGACTGAAAGCGCAAGAGTGGGGACGCAGTGACTACGCCTGTCAAAAATACCCGAGTCAAAATTTTATCGGGTCTTCCGACGTAGTTTCAACGTTTTGAACCTACATTGCTTTGATGTTCAAATTTTCCACCGAATTTTTACCATACTTTCAACTTATCTCAACGTGAAGGCCCATGGACGTTGAAAAACACACAATATCAACCGTATATTAAACGTACTCTCAACGTTAATGACGTTCGTTTTCTGTTAACGTACGTTGTAAGTTTCGACGTCCACATTTGATTGTATCAAGTGTAACGTGACATTTTTGCATGGGGGTTAACAATGCCTATTACCTTCGCCCTTCTTCCCCTGAATCTAGTTAAACTCAAAAATTCAAAATCTATGGCCGCCAGGTAATTTTTAGCCGGAATTACCAAACCGGAGGAGTCTAAAAAATCAGTTCTAACTAATTCGAAAACCTCTAAAATGTACACAAAAAGGGAGAAAAATAGATTTTCGGGGAAAGGTAACGATCCTCGGTTCGCTCAGTGTGCTAGGTTGTGGAGAGAGGGGTGGATTTCAGCTGGAAACGGGTTAATGGGGCGGTCAAAACTACAAAACAAAAAAAAAGAAAGATATCGACATTGTCCTTACGTGTTTCACTATTGAAATTTTTCAAAATAAAGAATTTACATACCCTCACATAATGGTCTCACCAAAGATGAAAGAATTGTAATAATAATCAGCATTCTTCTAACAAACGCAAAATAATAGATTGACTCGAAATATTTGGTCCTGCCAATAATACATTATCGATTAACTCGGATACAAAGTTGAGGTCATCAAATTCCTCAAGTGGTAATATGAAAATAGTCGCTAATCCCGAAATACTCGAGAATTCCGAGAACTGGGGGAAAGGTATGCGAATTCCCATGAGAGTGAGTGAGAGGACGTAAACCCAGCGGTATACGTTTAATGTACTGCGGGAAACTAAAAATCCGATGAAACTAAACTCGCCGTAGCGGAAAATCGGTAGAGGCAAATTTGAAAAACCCAGAGTCAACTTGCTCGGGAAGGTCTAGAGAAGCCCATGAAACCAAAATTATAATTTTTGGTTTGTCGGGAGCCTCTCCAGGTTGATTTACATCCGGGGGGAAATCTTAACGAGAAACACTCGCGGGAAGCGAGAGCCGCAGCTTGTCGGCGCGGATGAACGTTAGCGGGGTGCCGTGAGGGGGAAGCATTCGTGGGGAATGCTCGAGCCGCTGTACGCCATTTATACGTAAAGGGAGAGGGAAGACTCTCTGCCACGGGAGCGAGAGAGAATGCCGAATGGAGAATTCTCCGATCGGAAGTACGCGACCGTTTAATACAGCAATAAAGCGTCCTCTAAACCACCCTAAAAGGGGGAAAACTCGCACGTACCCTAATTAACCCTCAATATTCGAATTATTGGGGAACCGATCGATACTTCACACTAACCCAAAAAAACAAAAGAATCTCATGACCCGTCATTGAAGGCGCAACACGCGGCTGAGGGCCTATGTGTGCGAAAAGGGAGAGCCGACTCTAATATAAATTAGATCGGAGGGAAACAAAAAGGAAAATTATGGCCGAGAACTCACTTGTAATCTTCTCCCACGTCTCCTTGGCGTTTTCTTCACCATTCTGGGGTCGCGGGTAATCCCAATGGACACTAAACTTTTTTTTCCTTTTGACACGGTTCGTGATAGATCCGCATAGGTTAACCGGTGACACGGAACTGATTCGACTCACGAACGTCTCGAAGCCATTCAGAGTGCCGAATTCACCGCTCAATCAAAATGATTTTGATTGGTGCGGGCACGCCTACTCCCGCGAGGTCCTGCCGTAAGACCCCGAATTAATTCGAAACAATTCTAACAATTTCACTAAACGAAACCAACAATTTAACTAATTATTTGACCGGACAAAGCCGAACAGATGAACGCTCGGATAATCACCGAGAGTTTTTGGCGCCTTCCACGGATCGGTTCTCCGGGATTCACGGGGTTAAAAGACACATAAACTCGAATTCTTTATTACTGCGAATTATCAAACCATTATTCTGGACTAAACTCTAAAGCAACCTGGCAATCCGCCGGAGACAAAGGTTGCACTTGCTCCTAACGACCTTCCATCCAAAACACAAAAGGTAACCATTTAGCCCCGTAAAAATCCAACAAAATTTTAGAGCGCCGGTATTGCAACCGGACCTAATCGATTTTCCGCGGGATTAACAATAGGGTTGACCCCATAAAAATTATCGGATGACTCATAACTTGGCCCTTCTTCACGATAATTCCATGGGCCCTCAAAAACGCGTAATTATTCCGGTCTTGACACAAAAAAAAATTGATATTACAGAACCAAAACCTTGAAACACGAATTTAGGCACGCCATGGCGTGGAAATCCCAAAACCTCATTGTCGGAACGAGAATTGGACGTCCGACCACCCCGGAGTGGAGAAGCGAAAGTCTCTCTCTCTCTACTTTTTACTCACTCTTTACCTTCAGGTGAGCCAAAGGTCATCTGACCTTTAGATTGAACTGACCCTTAAACTCAACTCAGCCCTTTACTCACCTAACCCTGAAATCCGCCTGACCCTTTTTAGTTGTTTGACCCTTAGACTCAACCCACTCTTAGATTCGCCTGATCCTTTGGACTCAAATAACCCTTAGACCCATCTGACCCTTAAACTCAACTGACACTTGGACGCAATTGACCTTTAAACCGAACTGAAGCTTTTGCGTGTCTGACCCTTACTCAACAGACCCTCAAATTCGCATGATCCTTCGGACTCAACCAATTCCTGGACCCATCTGACCCTTAAACTCAACTATCACTGAGACGCATCTAACCTTTAAACTCAACTCAGACTTCTACTTATCTGACATATACTCAACTGACCCTTATATTCACCTGACCCTTCATACCCTTTTGACCCTCAGATTCGTGTGATTCTTCGGACTCGGCTGACCCTCATATCCATTTGGCCCTATGCTGAAGGTTTTACGCTTATTGATAAAAAAAAACCATCACGTATGAAAAAATCCTATAGGAATTTTCTATACGAATTGCGTATCGAAATTCTATAGAATTTCCGTATATGATATTCGGATATTTCTATACAAATATTTTCTATACGAATTATTTCTCTACATGATTTTTTTCATAAATTTTTGTTTTCCTACGAAAGATGTCTAAACACTCCAGAGAAAAACGTAAAAAAATGCTGCAACTCCATACGAAATGTTTCTATACATGTGGCAATGGGTCGTATAGGATCAAACCTGTAGATATCGTATAGAAATAATTTGTATAAAAAATATCCGTATCGAAATATCCGAATATCATATACGAAAATCCTATAGAAATTCTATACGCAATCCGTATAGAAAATTTCTATACAATTTTTTCCTACGTAGTGGCAGACCGACCATCTCTGAGGAAAAGAAACTGGCGTCGGGCCGACGTTGCCACTTTTTTTCAATACAAATTATTAATTTTTCATTTATTATTAAAATTGCATATAAAAATATTTTGATGCATGTAGGATGTAGGGAAAAAAATTAAATAGTTATAAAAAATATTATTTGACAACAGAAGAATCTAAATATGGTCGTATTATATGATTGAAGGCAGCCGAATTTTCGTGTTCAGAGATTGGTTTTCTGTAGGAATACAATAGATTCCCCTGCGCCTCACCTCCTACATTCCGTCATCACTTGAACATAGTTAAGAGAAACACTCAACATAAAAAATCTCGCGGGATTTTTTTAAGGATAATCGGGCGAGCTAGGAGGGTGGGAAAAAAAGCAGCCATTTTTTCTTTTTTTTACGTATTATTTAAATGTTGGAAAAGGCGTGTGAAAGTTTCAGACTGCTGGGGAGCATGGTTAATTTATTATGAATTTTTGAAAAAGTGGTCATTTAACCCGTGATCTTATGGGAATCACCAAAAAAACTGCAAAACCAAAGGAAAAAATGCAGCCAAAGTCCTGAAACTTTAGACAGATTTAGAAGATGTGATCAATGATTTTTTGAGTGAAAAAGATTGTCGCCTAGGAGCATTGTTTATTAATAATAGCGAAAAAAGTACTGAAAAATGAAATTTCTGCGCACGCAGCCTAAACGAGCAGCAACGTTCCAAGTACTGATCGGGTGGGGGTAGCGCGGTCAATTTAAACGTCTCTTGAGAGAGAGCGATGAAGCGTTGTGATTGGAGCTCCCTCGAGCCAGTGGTACCAGCTCCTGGTGAAAAAAAAAACTACCGACGATGTTGCCACTTTTTCGCATGGATTAATATTTTTTCATTTATAAAAAAAAACAATCTGAAAGCCATTCAATGTGTGGAATAGATACAAATAAATTTGATTAGCTCCAAAAATAATTTTTAACCGGAGATACTCCCGAATATTGCCTGAATTTTGAATACGAATGGGAAAATTTTTTTTGTTTAGCGATTGGTTTTCTGCAGGAAAATAATAGCAACCCCTCCGCCTCACCTCTTACATTGCCTCCTCGCCCGATTATCCTTAAGTAGATGATGCCGAGTAGAAATTTCGTCGGGAGCCACCAATGTGCATTGGGAACCTATGAGTTTGCAGATTACTGTCTCAGGTTGTACCTGACGTGTAACCTGTAGGTTCCAAACGCAATAATACTAGTAGGGATGTCCTAGTAGGGACGATCATTGTGGGTGACAGATGAGCTTACGACCGATCACTAACTTATGTAGCTCAACCCCTTTGTAACTTATTTGTGCCTTATAAGGTGTTAAAGACATTTAATTGTCCAAGTCCGGTCGGGCATAACTGATCCCATCAGAGAACTCATCAGTAACCTAAATAAGGGTCAAAATCAAGGATTAAAATCAAGGGTCAGAATTAAGGGTCACGAGGGTCACGAGGATCAGGAATTAGGGTTAGAAAGAAAGGTTAAAACTAAGGGTCACAAGGGTCCGAAATGTGAGTCAAAAATAAACGTCAGAAATAAAGGTCACAGGGGTTAGAAATAAAGCTCACAAAAAAGGGTAAAAACTAAGGGTCACGAGGGTCAGAAATGAGTCAAAAATAAACGTCAAAAATACGACAATGGGGATAAAAAATGGACGTCAGAAAGGTCAGAAAATCATGTCAATTACCAGAGAATCCGAATCTTCGCTTTATCTAGAATATCTAGATATAATAGAATTTTATATTCCCAAGAATCACAGCATAGCGGACTTGGACTTCAGCACAACAGACGATCACCAAAATTAAGTAACATCGAGTAGGGTTCGGAATTGCATGGGTGACCACTAGGATGACTCATATGTAAAGAAAATTGAATTTCATAATTTTCATGTTTGATCAGGATAACCAATGGCATGGAAAGTACATGTGAATTTTTTCAAATTTTTTGCAGCATTTTTCAAGGTTGCGCCGTGTAGTTTTACTTCTTATAGACTTTTACACGCGTTGTAGAGATCGAGTGTGTCAATAACTCCGTGAACCGTTCAGAGGGAGGTTTACGAACAGAATTAATTTTTGTCTCAATAGAAAACATTACTTATCAAAATGAAAATCCTCATTTCTACTCAATTCAGTGATTTTTAGATAACTCTAGCATGCTGGGTATCTGGCCGTTTTTCATCCCGATTTGGTTGATGGATTATGGAACTATCTGACAATAATTCAAAGAAAAATTTTTTTTTCCCACCAATTGAATTCCGAAAAAAATGCGAAAGATAACTCCTAAATTTTCTAATAAAGACAGGTGTCCGGCTCATGCGGTGCTTTTACAACGGTCGTAAACACAGAAATTGAGCCTAAGCAAAAAATTTGACCTGGCGAACAAACCTGCGCTGGGAAGGGACTGAAATCGCATTATAGAGCTGCAAGCCGCCCGATTTGCGTTCACGTAGCGATCGTTGACGTACTAGTGCAGGCCTGGGCAAAGTGAGCTCTCCGAGCTCACCGAGCTCCCAACCCCAATTAGGCCAATGACCATAAAAAAAGGGGTGCTGTTGTATTGTGCAGGTAGTCGGAGTGGCGAGACCCAATGCTTGGGTCAGAGTGGGGGTATCGTTATGTCAGTCAACACGCACAAAATTTGAATTTTTGAAAGAAAAATATGAATATTTTTCTTGATATATTTTGCATTGTTAAAAAATATCAATTGTTCATTTTTTTCTATATCTACTTCCGCATAAAATTCCGTTTAATAAATCACTCCAAATTGAATATTTCGGCAGCAAATGAATTGAAAAACACTGGTGAAAAGATTTTTTAATTTTTGTTAATATTGTTTGAACATTCCCTAAGCAGTATTTAAAAAATTTAATTGTGTTTTCCGCATTTCAGGAATTAAATGTTCAGCAAGTGATAGTCTTACTTAAATTTAAAAGATTTTTGACCTTAAAAAAGCACGGAAACAAGAAATTTGATCATTTCATCTCTTGACTTTTTTTCATTATATCGATCCCACTGTTAAATCTTTGAAAATTCATCCATTTCCAGTTAACCACGAAAATGAATAATTACTACAGAAAAAAATCAAAATAATTAGCTGCAGAGAGTGACCGAGCAAAGATAATTGATAAATGATCACAGATGAAAAAATCGAATAAACAATCCTAGTTTTTTATTTTAATGAAATTCTATTGAATTCCTATGAAAATTCCATTAGTGTTTGGCCGACCATTATTTGGGATTTGTTCCAATATGAATATTGAAAGAATAAATAGATTCATAGGAAAAATTAACTTAAAAGAATTTGTTCATACAAATCATTCGAGGGAAATTTCCTTGCAGAATTTTCATGGTAAAATCTTTTTAAGTTGTCTTTTTTGGCTCATATATCGGCAAAAAATGGGAACTTTATGTGTTAAATAGATTAAATTGTAAGGAAAAATCCAATTCGTTTCAAATCCAGTGCTTTCTGTTGAATATTTCTATTGAAAAAAACTTCTAAAAGAATTTAATCACAAACTTATATAATTTTTATAGAAATCTAATAGAATTTCAATAAAATTATCTGGCGAGTCCGATAATATTTTCCGTTGAATTGTTTTTATATGTGCTATCAAACCAAAAAAGTTTGACTAAAAACATTCCTGAGGAATTCTCTTCAATATCTCTAAAATTGTTTTTGGCAGAAAATTCGTTTGCATGCTTAAAAATTGGAGAAAAAGCTTTATGCTTATTGTGCGACTTCGAATTTGCAAGCATGAAATCGTTTAACGTGGAACGACATTATAACACCCGCCATGGTAGCTTTAACAAAGAATTTCCTCTTGATTCGGATGCGCGATTGAATAAAATTCGGGCTTTAAAAGAAAAAAAAATCCGTATTCATAAAGACAACACGACCGTTTTATGTAACGATAATGCACAGACCGCGAACCTAATGTCGTTTTAAACGGCATATCAAATGGCCAAAGACAAATCATCTTTAAGCGCCGGGGAAAAATATAAAGAGCTTTTCGTAACCCACATAAGTGCACTCTTTCGGGACACTGAGCTTTATGAAAGAATGACTACATTTGGTAATAAATGACCGGTTTCGAGATGTACACTTACACGAAGATTAGAATTAATTAGCGCCGATCTACGAACTCAGTTGCGAACAGATTTCTCGCCTTATGATTATTTTTCTTTTCAATTAGATGAATCAACAGCTAGATCAGATCACGCCCAAGTCGCAGTTTTCATTAGATTAATTTTCCCAGACCGTTCCGTCAAAGAAGAACTATTCACAATGTTTTCCATGGAAACCACAACAAAAGGCGAGGACATTTTTGCAGACTTGAAAAACGATTTCAGCGCTGTAAAAGTGCCGCTAGATAAGTTAGTTAGTATCACCACGGATGGTGCGGCGAACATGACCGGCCGCGTGGACGGGTTTATTGCGAGATGCAAAAATGATTCAGATTTTCCCAAATTCAGCCACTTTCATTGTATTCTACATCAATTAGCATTATGTGTAAAGAAAATTTCCGTTGACGTCATTTCATTAGTTGTAAAATTAATTAATTCAATAATTTCGAAACCGCTGCAGCACCGTTTGTATAATCTTTTCAAAGAACAAAATGATTTAGAATCGCGCGATTTATTATATCACACAGAAGTGAGATGGCTCAGCAAGGGCGTTATGCTCGATAGGTTTTGGGAAAAAATGGATGATATCGTAGCTTTTTTCGATTCCCGCAATGAAAAACAGTGAATTGAGCGATATTGCATGGCTTTCGATGCTTACATTTACCGCGGACTTGACGGAAAATATCAATTTTTACAACAAGCAAATGCAGGGCCCTAATAAATTTTTTGGGAGTACCTAAAAATTCTTCAAAATTTCAAATTTTCCTGTCCTCCACAATTGCTGAATTTAATAAAAATTCTACACCTTTTGTTTCCTCACGACTACAGAGTCTTGCGGATAAGCATGAAGGTATCACACTGGATTTTGCCAATTTTTCTGTATGTACTGAACAGCTTTTAGATAACATTAATTCTAGATTTCAAGATAGAGTTGAGACGGGCGAGATAATCGAATTTTTACGTTCTCCCAAGAAGTCTGACGTAGACATCCGCCGAATTATCTCCTTAACTATTAAAAATTCCCACCCGGTAAATAAAGTTGAGATTTATCACGAGATAATCAATTTACAACGCGACGAAGAGCTTTTGCAACTGACTTCAGATGATATTTGGCAAAAAATTTCCGAAACAAACGCGTATCCGAATCTTTTACTTGTTTATAAAAGAATTGCCTGTTCGTTCGGTACCTCATATTTATGTGAGTCGGGATTTTCACATATGAACCACATTAAATCGTCAAATCGCACAATTTTATCGGGCTCGACTCTCAAAGATTCAATATTAATTGCTATAAGTAATTATTCACCGGATTTAGAAAAATTATCAGCTACCATGGAGTCCCACTTTTCGGATTAATAATTTTTTATTGTATGACGTATGGTGCATGGCTTATTAATAGTCGGGGCATGGAGTTTCTATGTTGTTGTGCATGCAATTTTCTTATCTTCCCAATATTTCCCGCCATTCCTTCCCATTCCTTAATTTTCTTTCCTTCCAACACTGAGAGAAGAAAATGGTTTCGAAAATTACAAAAAATCTAATCGCTAACGATCAATTAGTTTGCGGCTAGAATTTTTTTCATATTATCAAAACATTTTTTTCTTTTAGTCTTTTCCTGACGGAATACGCCTACCACCTTCCCGTGGTTTCCGTTGAGCAGCTATGAAAAATGTTGGCCAAGAGTGGGCAAAACTTATAAGTTAAACTTTAAATTACCAATTAATTAATTAAATTTTAAAGAACTGACATCTCATATTTTTTTCAATTTTTAATAAAATAATTATTCAATATTAAGGTGACTAAGAAATAATCAATTTCTGGCACCATGATGTTTTAACAATTACCCCCGGTACAACTAAGCATTTTTCAAGTTGAATTGGTGAAAATTTGTTTGAATTTTTAGGCGGTAAGGTTTTTTAAATTTTGAGGGAGAGCGCACGCTGCTACCCCCACTCTGATTACGCTGGGCCTCATGCAATTGGGGTATTGTATTCCGAACAATGGGTCTAATAGGGCTTTATGGCCATGGCTCCCGAGGTTCCGACTTTGCCCATCCCTGTACTAGTGGCTAATTTTTTTTTAATCGATAGATATTAACACGTAGCTGAAACTTTGCTAATGATTGTTTGCATTTTAAGTAGGGCGCATGTAAGAAAAACAATAACAAAAAGCCTCTAAAAAGACCTTTTTCGCAAATTGTAAGGAAATGGTCAACTTTTTACAATTTCTGACAAAATTTTACAAATTTTAAAAGTCCTTCAAAATGCTTTTTTGAAGCTCTCAATGAGTTGCACATTTTTTGTTTTCTGCGTTTTTTTGTCTAGAGACGTCCTGAACTAGTCATTTTGATTAGTTTATAAATGTTATTAAAAATGAAAGTATTAGTGGCTGTTTTTCCTACTGATTGGTAGCTTTTAAGATTTAGATGAAATTTTGTATATAGTTTTCATGTTTTTGGATGATGCATTCATGAAAAAACGATAATAAAAGAGGAAAACCTTCTATGATGACTGTAGTGCGTCAGTATTGCGCTTCAGGTGGCAGAAGGGGGCAAGGAAAATCCACGATAATGTCAGGGAGTGGTGGAAGAGGGTATTCCATTCATTAGGCCAGAAAAATTATTCTACAACATTTCATGTATCAAGTTTTTAATAACTTCTTTTTCTTTGGTTTTTTGTATTTTTTACTCTTTGGTTACTTTTGATATATTGAGAATTTTATATTTCTCATATATTTGAAATAAATGTCAACTACATTTGCAACAAAAAAGGCATTACACAAATCTAACTTAATCCGAAGGAATCCTGGGAGCGTTTATTCAACACAGAAGGTCAATTATACTTATTTCCTTCAACTCTATTTTATATCATTATTTTTCGAACCATTTCAATTAATCTCATACGTTTTCCTTCAGATTGAAAAGATCTATTTTGTCCATGAGGACTATCCAATTCTCAATATATCGAGAATAATTAAAGACTAAAGAATACAAAAAAAAAAAAAGAAGACGTGCGGGTTTGTCTTACCCCCATTCTGCCGACTGTAGCGTTACTGACGAACTAGTTGTCACAGGTTTCCGTCCTTTATATTATCATTCTTTTATGAATGCATCATCCGAAAACATTCTCAAAATTTCATCTAAATGTGACAATCTAGCGGTTGGTAAGAAAAAAAGCCACTAGTATTTCCATTTTTTAATAATATTTATAAACTAATTGAAATTACTAGCTCAGGATGTGATTAAACAAGGAAACATATAAGACAAAAATGTAGAACTCTTTGAGAACTTAAAAAATGAATTTTATAAAAAATTGAAAAAAAAAGTTGGCCATTTTCTCACAAATCAGTGAAAAGGCCTTGTCAAAGGTTTTTTTTGTGTTTTTCTTATATGCGCCCCACTCGAAATGGAAAAAACCATTGGAAAAATTGGATCTACGTGTCAATATCTATCGATTAAAAAAAAATTAGTTACTAGTACGTTAACAATCGGTTTCTCCTTTTCTAAAGCCTTTTCCGGGGATTGTTTGCAACTGTAAGAGACATTACCTGGGTGACATACCCGAACCCTCACTCGGAGCCATGCTTACTACCTGACACGGGCGTATCATTAAGATATTCAACTTCTACCCAAGTTTTATGACCTTTACTGCCAGTAGGCCAAAAATTTTAGTCAAACTTTGAACGCACGGCGCAACCATCAAAATGCATTTTAGAAATATAAAAAAATTCACAGGGATATTTTATTAACTGAAGAATCTTTTTTTTGAGGCGAAATTGGAAATATTCAGGAATACCCGTAAAATGAGCCACCCTAGTTTCCACTCACCGATAATGCGTTTTTTTTCTTTTTCTGCATGTGTAAATTGATTCTTATCATTGGGCATGCTTTCCCATGGCAATTAATGAGTTATTAATCATTGACAAATTGTTAATAATAATGAGGTTAATAAATAATCACGTGAGTTTTTGATGGGTTACAACCTACTTGTAATTTGTGCGGTAACTGCGTGACGTTTTCATGAGTTCCTTGTAGGCCGAAACCTATGTGGAACCGGTGACCATGTCGGTTGCACCTCATCGGTAACCGATGATAAACCGACGAAATTTCTATTCGGTATCTAAATTTATATATATATATTAATCACTCTTAATTTTTTCTACATTTTTCCTAGATCTTTCAAATTTATCATTATGTCGATTTATGCTGGTGCGGTGCGACCAACGGAGTGTTAAAACTCATTATTCCTAGTAAAAATTCGAATTTAAAATTTTGAAATTTTTTTTTTTTCGAAAAATTCAGAAAATTTCCGATGGAAAATGATATTACCTATAGATATTTTTTTTAATTTAGTCACATAAAAACTGTAAAAACGAAAACATGAGAAAAACGCAAACATATGTGCTTCTCTGTTATTTACGTAGTAAAAGGTCTAAAATTTTCAGTTTACTCATTTTAGTGTGATTAACAAAACATAAACAAAAATTCTAAATCGAAATTTGGAGGCCCAAAACCCATGACACTTTTTGTCGAATGTCTCATGTACAACTTTAACACGTGTGTAGTTTTGTGTGTGTGTGTGTATTCGTAGTTTTGTGTCACCTCAATAATCCCTACTTGTGATAATAATTGAGGGATTACTAACAGTATAACGCTTCATGTCCGCGAATCGCTGCTTACAGCCGTTATGACAAAAAATATTGTTCATCATACGGCCTATATTCACTCGACCATCGCGATGAGTCAAAAGGGCGCAAGGGCGACTTTTGACCCAGGCGAGGCGTGAACCTTTAGTCCAGTCAAATTAGATTTTGTATATCGAAATTAACCAAAGGGCACCATATTACACCAATCGATAGCTAAAAGTGTAATTATTAATGTTTTAAAAAGTATATTTGGTATAAATTTGTTATAAACAATTATAAATATTTGTACAATTTGTTATAAACAATTGGGAATTGGCGACAGGCCGTCTTCAGTCCTAGATATCTTTAGTTAACCTCACCAGATGGGAAAAAAAAAATATTTCTTTGTAGCTGAGAAAATTTTCTATCGGGGGAGTTAGGAAATTATAGCCCAAAATGTACCGTTAATTTATTATAAATTATAATAGTAATTTCGGAGCAGTCAGTGCCATGAGTCACGTGATTGGCGTCATGCGCAACTTATTCAAACCTCCTGCTGCGCTCAACGCAATAGCCCTCAGCTGGGCTTTTGATGAATATCTCCGAATCTCCGGGTGGTAGCCAAATTTTCATTACAAACTTTTTTGTAGATCTTTGTTTGCTCTATAAAAATGCTTTGTTTGAGATTGAAGCTAAATTGAGATGCCGGTTGGGGAAAAGTGGAATTGTGAAAGGAGGTGGAAAATTAAAACACGCGGAATTATAAAACCACACTGTTGATGTACTTTATTGTGGAATAACCCACGCGTCTTGATAAATTAATAATGTTACACTGTTGAGTTGCTCGACAAGTCAATAAAAATGATGGTTTGAAAAATGCACTGCACTTGAGATTCTCTCGATATTGAACTTGATGATTGACTCAAAATAATTGATAGGTAACTCGGAATTAATTGATAGTAGAATTGAATTAAATAGAGACGCTGTACGGAGCGCTAGACTCAAATGTATCGCGTTGATGTACTCCGGTGATGTACTCGATTGAGCGGTTACGGCGATACAGTACTGTGATTAGAGTGACTCTCTCGGTGGATAGAGCGATACTACAGACTTTTTCGGGGATTTTCTTCGTAGCTGAATGTGACCCCGAAGGGTCCCGAAGTTTCTCGAGATTTTCGTTGAGCCCGGTGACCGTTTGACTAGTTTGAATAGCTGAATTTCAAACATCCCGGGGGCCATTCATCATCAGGGATGATGAATTGTGCGTTGAATTTCTCCGCTGCTTACTTTGCTGGTTACTCGTTGATTGGCTCTGGATCGTCTTCTCGATAGTTTTCTTCTCCTGATTGTTCGATAGATTTCTTCTTCTGATTACTCATGTACTGGTGATAATTTAGGGCTGATTGCTGATGTACTGGTGATAATTTAGGGCTGATTGCTGATGTACTGTTGATAATTTAGGGCTGAAGTCATTTAATACGACTCACAGCTCGGATTGATGATATCTTCCAGGGCCTGTTCTGCGGTAGATAGGATGCTGGAGAGGCTTCTGGAAATTCTGATGCTTTCTTGATTTCTGGTTTTTCCTATGTCTCGCAGTTGACACAGACAAAACATTTACGGCTAAGTTACTTAGCCGATTTAACAACTGCTTCCCACTTGCCTCCGAAATGGGGTGCTCTCGGTGGTGAGAAGTTCCATTGAGTCCCATTTGTGGCGAGGGCAGCTTGGATCTGTTGATTCTCTCTGGACTCTTGATTGTACAGCTTGTTGAGTACTCCTGAGACTCCAACGAACGTAGTGGCGTTGTTGCTGTACATAACCTCGGGGATACCTCTCCTTTCGGTGAATCTCTTATAAGCTCCGATGAAAGCCTCTGTTGTTTGCCTGGAAACGAGCTCTAAATGGACTGCTGATGTACTGAAACACACAAATACTGTGATATGAACAATAGATGGTTGGGCATTTATGGGTCGCCATTTGAGAATGGGGAAGGGACCGGCATAGTCCGCTCCCATGTGGAGAAAAGCTCGTGCAGGTGATCTTCTTACAGCAGGCAGTTGGCCCATTAGGTGCTGGGCCTGTCTTCTTCGGTGTCTAATGCAGATAGGACAGCGTAGGATTTATGCTCTCACTGTGCCTCTCCCACCGATGATCCAATACTTCTGGCGAGTATAGGCTAAGATGAGTTGAGTCCCTCCGTGGAGAGCTCTTTGGTGAGCTTCTTCGATGACCAATCGTTGTGAGACGAGACTGATGAGACTGAATAATTGGATGAATTTCGTCACGGGCTAATTGAGAATTCTTGAGGCGGCCACCTAGCCTGATGATGCTCTCATTGTCTAGCGTTGGAGTCAGCTTTGCTAACGGATGACTCCGTGGTAGTTGATAGTCTCTCTCGAGAAGTCTATGAACAGATGCATATATTGATATTGTGTTATTTTTACCCAGAACAGCCTGGCTTCGTTGAGTTCTCTAGGTGTGAGGACAGGCGTTTGAGGAACTGGCTGTCTTCTGAACCTGTCGATGGCTCGGTTCAGGGTAGCTGTTACTTGGAGGACCTTGGATAGTCTTGAGTATCTGTTGAGAAGCTCTACCAAGGCGTTGACTTTGATGGTTGTCTGATGTGATAGAGATGGCCTCGCTTCTATTTATGCTTCTGCTGAGTGTCGGGTGGTGATGACTGCCAGCTTTCAGGTTCCTGATTTATCCATTCAGGACCTGACCACCATAGCTGATGTTCTGTTAGTTCCTTTGGTGAGAGTTCTCTGGATACACAGTCAGCTGGGTTTTCTTTACCGCTGATGTGTCTCATAATAGCGTTTGGAAGAGATTCCTGGATTTTGATGACTCTATTTTGGACGAAATCCTTCCATCTTGATGGGTGGCTCTTGATCCAAGCCAGGACAATACTGTCGATGCTGGCTCGTCGATCTGCTTGGTGCGAATGTACACCATTGCGCCCATTGCTGCTGTTGAAGCATCTGCAAACCCGTGGATCTGGATGCTGCATATCTCCGATGAGAGTCTCAGCTGCCTTGGCACTGAGACTTGCTCTAACTTGTGGAGGTTCTCTCTGAAGCTCGTCCACTGGTTTTCATACTCGTCTGGAAGTGGCTCGTCCCAAGTGAGCTTAGGTCTCCATAGATCTTGAATAATTATCTTGCCTCGGGTGATTATTGGAGCGATGAATCCCAATGGATCAAACAGTTGAGCAATTTCTGATGCTACTACTCTCTTGGTGACTGTTGCTGACTCAAACTGCTTTGATTTAAATCGAAATGTATCGGACGATTGATGCCAATACAATCCGAGCACTTTGGTGATAGGCTCCTCGAACTGGATGATCAATTCTTTGATGATTTCCTCTGGTGGTGTTGATGTACCTCGGGAAAGAAACAATGGATGAGGGCGGTATCATTTGCCAAATTGATAAATAGAGAAAATGATACCTTACCTCTGAATCCAGTTGCTCCCTGCAATCCCGGGTTTTGAGTTGAAGACTTGCTGCGCTGATGCTCTCTCGATGTTCTCTGAAGGCTTGAGAGTGTCTTAAATTCTCTCAATCTGTGGTGATGTCTGCTTGTTGATGTTCTCTTGAGCTTGCCGATTGCTTGGTTCGGGATTTCGTTTCCTTAGCAAATCTCAGCTATTATTGAGTATTTATTGAGTGGCTCTCAGGCGCGGGCTCTGCTGTACCTGGGTGAGCCGATAACGACCTTTCTCTGTAGGATATCTCTGCTTTGGATTACTATTGATGACTGTCGTTTTTGTTCTATGATGAGTCGAACTGAGGTTATTATAGGTGACCCTCAGTTCCGTGCTGATTGGTTGTCTCTCAGACCCCTGATGCGGTGGATACTATGCTGTGACGGGTTCTGCTCCTTCTGGTGCTTTGCGCATGTGTCCCAGTGCCTCATACTCGTTGATGAATTCTCTGTAGAGCTGGGAATATGATTCGTCTGTCTGGAGACGACGTGCAACTGACTGGAGTTGACGTGAGGCCTTGAATTTAGACTCTCCGAGCGCTGTTGGTGAGGTCCGTAGAGGGAATCTGACGATGTAGCGCCCAGTTTCGTCTCTGGTGTGTGTGGACTTTCTGTGTATCTCACACTTGAGTTCATCTGGTGATCGCTCTGTTACTTGAGTTGATTGGTCCTGGTCCTAGCTCTTGGGTGAAGCTCTATTGACTGCTCGTTCATGGATTCCTTTAGTGCACTTGGGAATCCTTAGCGAGCAACTTTGCAATTGATTGTGTCTTACAGTTATTCAATCAATGGTTGTGTGTTGGCGCCAATCTTTTATTTGAGAAGTTCTGGACTTGACAACCTCTTTGATGATCCGCCTTGGCTGTTAGCCCCTATGATGATTGTCTCTTGGACCAGGTATTTGATAATTTCGATCAGCTAGTGGCAGAGTTTGTATAGTGCTGATCTCTGCTTATTGATGAGAACTGTTGATTGATGATCTTGACGCTGAAGCTCAGTCGTTGCAGATCTTTGATGATTGTTCCCGATCGTTGACCTTGAAATCTAGAGGTCGATCGGCCATCCTCTCTGTTGATGATCGTAGATACTATAGATTAGTGAACTCTTTGGTGATGACTCTTCTGTTGTTGATGATATTCTCTTGATGATTAATCGATTAGAGCTCCGGTTCTAATCGACACTCTCTTTGTTGGCTATGCTCTTACTTGAACTATTGTTGATAGCGCAGATCATTGATACTCTGGAGATCGCGCATCTTCCTAGTATGCATCTAACTTGCCGGTGATGTTCCTCCTTCTGATGAGCCTTCTGTCGACTTGAAGGTGTAAATTCCCTCAGTTGTCGTCAACTTCGATGTGACTGCTCTTGGTGTCGATTTTGCTGAGGGGAGAAACACAGAAGATGAGGGCGTATCACTTACCAAGATTTGATCGTAAAATGAGAAAGTGACGCTTGATCTCTCCTCTAGTGGTTTCTGAAAGTCCCTCTCTCGATGCTAGGGTCGATGATAGCTGAAGTTTTGGATGTTCAGCACTGCTATTGATACTCTTGATGATGTACTCTGAGTTGGAGGTAGCTATTGGATGAATCTATCCTCATTGTTGAACTGCTGACTTTGGATCTCCCGATAAGTTGTCTTGTTTTTCATCTGTTTCCGATTAATGAGCTTTCTCATCGATTGAGGTTCACTGTTGCTGATGCTGTTCTCTAGGAGCCTTCCGTCGACTCGGAGGAGGCGTAAATTCCTTCAGTCGCCGCCAAGCTCGTAGTTGATTGATTGCTAAGGGGAGAAACACAGGGTGAGAGACGTATCAATTGCCATTGTAGTATTGATAAATGGAATATGATACTTACCTCTCAATCCTGGAGTCTCTGGATTCCCTTAGCTCGTTGATGGTGTTGACAATCTCCTGATGATTCCTATAGAAGGTCGGGATTATATAACCCGATACTTCTCAACTAATTTGAGTCTTTTTGCAGCTCTCTGATAGGTAGTCTCGGTGATATACTCATGAGTCGGAAGTAAATTCTCGATGAATTTCTCTTGGAGGTTGAGCAGCGCTCTCCATCCCGCTTCGATGAGCTTCTTCTGGCCTTCTAATTCTTCGATGGTAAGGCTATTGATATTCTCTGCTGATAGCAACAGTTCTTGATGAANTCTCTGGATTCCCTTAGCTCGTTGATGGTGTTGACAATCTCCTGATGATTCCTATAGAAGGTCGGGATTATATAACCCGATACTTCTCAACTAATTTGAGTCTTTTTGCAGCTCTCTGATAGGTAGTCTCGGTGATATACTCATGAGTCGGAAGTAAATTCTCGATGAATTTCTCTTGGAGGTTGAGCAGCTCTCTCCATCCCGCTTCGATGAGTTTCTTCTGGCCTTCTAATTCTTCGATGGTAAGGCTGTTGATATTCTCTGCTGATAGCAACAGTTCTTGATGAATCTCGTCCAAGTTATTGACCTTAAAGTCGATCTGCTGCATTTGGAATTTTGAACTGTGGATAATTCTCCTGTCGCTCCCATANTCTTCTGGCCTTCTAATTCTTCGATGGTAAGGCTGTTGATATTCTCTGCTGATAGCAACAGTTTTTGATGAATCTCGTCCAAGTTATTGACCTTAAAGTCGATCTGCTGCATTTGGAATTTTGAACTGTGGATAATTCCCCTGTCGCTCCCATATCAGACACATTCCGTTTGATGCTCGTCTGTTGAGTAGAGTCCAGGATGGGAGTAGACTGCGTAGGGTTGCCGCTAAAGTGCTCTGAATAATATGTTGATGAGAATTGATGAAGATGAAGAATTCATTCCATTCTCCTTTGATAATTTTCTCCTGGCCGTCCAACTCCT
>NW_021682549.1:810-1348 GCF_001412515.2 Diachasma alloeum | reverse complement strand
ACATCCGTCAAGTGGCTTCTGGATTGTCTCAAAGAATCTGAGAGGAAGCGGTTCTAACATGTTGTGATGGGGCCAATGTCAAGTGGGTTGTTAGTAGTGTGGGGCATCCCCCTCCCCCTCCCCCTCTTCTCTCATCTGCCCCTCTCTCCCCCCATCTTCTCTCGTCTGCCCCCTCCCCCCATCTTCTCTGTGCCCCCACCCCCACCCACATCGTTAAAACCGCGGATCCGCGAATTGATCAACCACCCACCCACCCACTTTCATCCAAAACCCTCCGTGAATTAAATCCGCGAATCCGCGAATTAAAACCGCGAATCCACGAATTAAAACAGCGGATCTCGGAATAGTCAACCACCCACTCACCCACTCATTTTCACCCCCCCCTCAATTAATCAACCAATTAAGGCCCAATTAATTAAAACCGCGAGATGAAACCGCGAATCCGCGAACTAAACCCGTGAACCCGCGAACTAAACCCGTGAACCCGCGAGTTAAAACCGCGAACCCACGAGATAAAACCGCGAATCCGCGAATTAAA
>NW_021682549.1:0-474 GCF_001412515.2 Diachasma alloeum | reverse complement strand
TCTCTCTCTCTCTCTCTGTCTCTCCTCTGTCCCTCTCTCTCCCTGCCGTAAGTAGTCCACACACGCTTATTTTCCGTCTGTCTTGAACACACTTTTCTGCATTGTTTTCGCCTGTGGGCGGTTTTTGGTTGCAGTTACGTTGCATGTGCTTTTTGCAACCAACCTTTGGAGATATTGATCTCGTCTGTTGGTTGCTTTGCTGCTTTTTTATGGATGAAAAGAGTTTTCTTTTCTGTGACATAACCTCTACGCTGTCTCTGGCTGTCTCTCTCGTCTCGCTGAACCTCTCATTTATCACCTGTCACTTTTGGGCGGAGGAACTGGCATCTGCTGGCGGAGTGAGTACTTTACCATCTTTCAGTTGGGCTGTGGGGGCACTGTCTTACCAGCCGTGTCCTGCACGAGTTANCAGGAACTGGCATCTCCTGGCGGAGTGAGTACTTTACCATCTTTCAGTTGGGCTGTGGGGGCACT
>NW_021682548.1:585-1200 GCF_001412515.2 Diachasma alloeum | reverse complement strand
CATCGCAAGTTATTTATTTACCAGTGTCTGTAAAAACGATAACCGATTTGCAACTCCGAATCGTTGATCAAGGCGGGGACTTGGTGAATTTTAGAGGCGAAACAATTACCATCAGGCTACACATCAAATCTATTGTATAATCATGGGCATAGTATATAATCGTAAGATTGGCTACTCCTATAAAAGCCCCCAATCATGCCTCGCTTCAATCACTTCGCATGCTAGTTTCAAGGGGTTAACACCTCAGAACGTGAAGTTTCTCAAGAGTCTCGGTCTGGCCGTAAGAAAAAGTGGAAAAAACGTTTTTGTCAAGTAAAAATCTTATTCGCCTGNGAATATCAAACTCCCCCCGGTGTTTGAAGATTCCATCGCTCACTATGAGATTCATGCACATCAGCCATATACCTCAACGGCGCTGGATAATAGTGATGAAATTCGCATCACTATACAAAATCAAGATCTCTGTATTTTACCAAGTAAAAGTTACTTGCACATCACGGATAAATTGCTCAAATCGGACAATGCCACCTCTACAACTACAAGCTTCGTGAATAATGCCATTTGTCATCTATTCCAAGAGATCCGCTATGAAATTAATGCTATTGAAATTGATAA
>NW_021682548.1:0-360 GCF_001412515.2 Diachasma alloeum | reverse complement strand
AATTTTATGAGAATTGAGTGGATGGTTCCATATGTGACATTATCGGATACTAAGAAGATTGAGTTGCTCAATTTCATCCAGAAAGATCCTGCAATATCGATGAGCTTCAGATCGTGGGAATTATATGAGTATCCAATCCTTCCAACGACAACAAAACACGTGTGGACGGTGAAAACCGCAACTCAGCTTGAGAAACCACGTTATGTCATTCTAGGCTTCCAAACAGATCGAAAAAATGAAATAAGAAAAATGCTAGCAATTTTAATCATTGTAGTATCATCGATGTAAAATTATTCCTAAATTCCCAGTATTTCGATACTATATGACATGTATTCAAACTTTCAATCATCATATTATGAT
>NW_021682547.1:8681-9892 GCF_001412515.2 Diachasma alloeum | reverse complement strand
TTGATACGTCAGATTACCCTGAAAATAATGTATATAGCATCCCTCTTGTGAATAAGAAAAAATTAGGTGTTATGAAAGATGAAAATACAGGTAGGATTATGACGGAATTCGTCGGTTTAAGATCGAAAATGTACTCGTTAAAAGTGTTTGGAGAAGAGCGAGAAAAATCTCGAGCAAAAGGGGTAAAAAGATCAGCTCTCAGAACCATTACTTTTGACGACTACAAGTTATGTTTAGAAAATCATCGAAATGTGTCAAGACCTCAAAATTGTATCAGATCTATGCAGCACAATGTATATACAATAAATCAGACAAAATTAGCGTTAAGTTGGCATGATGATAAACGTGTACTCATGCCAGGTACTCCTGACACCTTACCCTATGGGTTCAAGGGATAATGTAAAGGAGAAAAAAATAAAACATAATTCTTTAAAACAATGCATTTTTATTTAAACAAATCATACATCAGTTTCCCTCCATCTTATGATATTTATGGTAGATAGTGGCGTTGTCCACGGAATGAAGGCTAATAGGCCAAGACAAACCACTCCCAATCCTAATGACATTAAAGCAAATAGCATTCCATGAGACTTATGGTCTTGCGCGTGACCATCACATTCATGTAAAATTTCTTCAAGTTGCACATAATATTTGGGCAGATAATGGAAACATTTTCTTTTATATATTAACGTTGTCACATTAAGATTCCATGCAAAAATTTCTTCATCAGGTTCTTTCACATTTTTTTGAAATCCTAGCATTTTTATCGATGATGTTGATGCTTGACATCTCTCATTCAATTGAAGTATTCCTACTCCTGAGACATTTATGGCGTTAATCCACTGTCCCTCACACCAAATATTCACTTTTTCGTTTTGGGGTACTGAATATAGCCATCCTTTTTGGGTTTTTTTCCAATGAGAATTATAAGTTGAGCTGACCTTAATGGGACAATTAACAAAAGGTGATGCTAATGAGTTATCTTTTCCGAAAATTGTCGCCTCACAAATTGGATGGGTGTTGATATCATAAAGTGGATACTTAGGTTCACAAATAAAGTGATAATCGTCGGTAATCCTACAGTAGGTGTATAAAGGTAGAGTATAAAGGTCTTGGGTGAGTAGCAGGTAGTGAGCTCGAGGTTGAATATATGCTGATCCACGTTTATGATCGAACAATTGGAGTGTTGGAAGGGGGTACATTTTAAATAA
>NW_021682547.1:0-727 GCF_001412515.2 Diachasma alloeum | reverse complement strand
TCCCCCCAATTGACGAAACGTGAAATCCGCGAATTAAAACCCTTACCTGCTGTGATGACTCATTCTTCTTATCTCAGGAATTTAAGGAATGTGACACTTTCTCTTTTCCAGGAATTATAAAAAAAAATGATTTATGACCTTTTGCACTTAACCCTTCTTATCTTTGATACAATCTCAAGAATGTTAAAAGCCCCCCTCCCAATCAACGAAACGTGAAATCCGCGAACTAAAACCGCGAATCAAAACCGCGAATTAAAGCCGCGAATTACAACCGTGAATCAAAACCGCGAACTAAACCGCAAATTAAAACCGTCAATCAAAACTGCGAATCAAAACCGTGAACTAAACCGCGAATTAACACAACGAACTAAATCGCGAATTAAAACCGCGAATTGAAACGCGAATTAAAACGTGAATTAATATACCCCACCTCCTCACCATCCACTCATGGGGACTCTCCCATAGCTCTTGACCCCCGAATAGACGAAAAGCGAAATCCGCGAATTAAAACCGCGAATTAAAACTGCGAATTAATTAATCCCATCCCACCACTCATTCGCGGGTTACCCCCAGACCCTTCCCAAAATGGTTGGGCCAGAACCGGCCCTATACCTCTACTTACGTCAAAAAATCATAGAAAATCTTTAATGCCTAAAGGAGGTTAGGCGGTGTTTGAGGTGAATTTGAGAGTGAATTTCTGTGGTTCCCGGTAGCTTAGTCGGTAAGA
>NW_021682546.1:179-2018 GCF_001412515.2 Diachasma alloeum | reverse complement strand
GTATATCTCGTAGAAAAAGTCTTGAAAAAAAATGGAAACCGACATTATGGTAAACGGCTGGTATTCGATAGCAGTTATAACAGTTGGATAAATATTGAACAATAAAAAAAATGGAGGTGGGGGGTAGCGAGAACTATATCAGCTTCCACTCATCTTTAAAATCATCAGTTTAGTGTGTTTGTTGAGCTAGACAACATGATCGTGAAGGTTATTGTGTTACAAGTCCTCGCAGTTACACTCTGTCAGGCTGTGGATTTCCTGAACACGGGAATTCATAGTCAAAGCGGGTTGCATTATGAAGTGGCAGGCAGAGTGCGTTTCACCACTGCAGAGTGGCGTCTTGCAGCTTATATTGACTTGAGAAAATTCATTTCTCAAAGACCATTTGTGACACGAGAAATGCTGGAAAACATGAATCAAACATGTAAATACTATGCTGAGGATGAAAAATGTGTGACCGTTCTTCAAGCGGAAAATCTGTTGATGAAAGAGGAGAATGTGGAAAAATATANGGAGGACTTGGGCAAGAACGGAACTTTTTATGGACAACCGTATCAGACTATGATAAATCGAATGAGGGATTGGTCTGATCAATATACTTTGCAGACAATCATCGACGCTGTATATTTAGCGAAGGCGGGTGTGATTCACCCAGAATTATTTACATACGAGATACTTGAGAATGCTGTCAATCATTTTATTACAACAAATCAGGACCGATCATTGGTTTTTCCTCTGTCGAGTGAACAATTGCACTCCGAGAAATTAATGAAAATTTCCAAGACAAATGTTGGTTTTGAGGAGGGAAAATTAATAGTGGTATTGGACATTCCTCTTTTAAAGTCAGCGGTTTACTACCTGTACAAAATGTATCCATATCTTACGGCTGAAGTGTTCGGCCACCGCCAAGGGTCAGCGTGCATTCAACCTAGGGGTGACTACCTGCTGCTTAGTCAATATCATTATACCCTAGCACGCTCCGAGGACATTGCCGGATGCCTGTCTGTGGATAATCATCAGTATATTTGTAAACAAAAGTATCCATTCTACGAACCCACTTATGAACCGATTTGTGAGGCTGCAATGTTTATGACTGGAAGAAAACTGTCCCCACTTGCTAATTGTAGTATCAAACTGAGTTCCACCTTTGCGTCATATTGGAAGCAAACAGAAAAGGGCTGGCTATACTCAGTGCCCGAGAGAGAGGAGGTGAATTTTTCATGTGGAGGAGAGTGGAGAGATGCAATGAATATCTCAGGCACAGGAATTCTTCAAGTTAAGACAGGATGTGAGGCTTATACATCATATGCAACGATGATTGGCTATCAACAATTTGTAGAAATATCAGCGGAATATATCACTGCTAGAAATCTCAACGTTACTCAGATGGTGCAAAAATACGTTGAATTACTCCCACAATATTATGTACAACTAGATGAGNGGAATATCTCAGGCACAGAAATTCTTCAAGTCAAGACAGGATGTGAGGCTTATACATCATATGCAACGATGATTGGCTATCAACAATTTGTAGAAATATCAGCGGAATATATCACTGCTAGAAATCTCAACGTTACTCAGATGGTGCAAAAATACGTTGAATTAGTCCCACAATATTATGTACAACTAGATGAGTTTTTATATGAGTGTGAAAAAGATGAGCAATCATCCGTCACAATATTATTTTTTGCAGCAGCAGCAGTGGGAATGTTTTTTCTTTGGCTTATAGCATTATTGTTGTTGTTGTTCCGAGTAACAAAAGAAGATGAAACTGGTAGCATAGTCGTTGGGTGGATTAAAGAGACACATGTATGAGGCATTTTACTGAATAAAAAAACT
>NW_021682546.1:0-105 GCF_001412515.2 Diachasma alloeum | reverse complement strand
ACAATATTATTATTCTTAAAACCATAATGCAAAGTATCTGTCGTATTTGGCAGGACAATGCGCTTATCATCATACGAACTCAGAGCTAGTTTAGTTTGATTGATC
>NW_021682545.1:920-1230 GCF_001412515.2 Diachasma alloeum | reverse complement strand
GCGGCTCTGGGGGATGAACGGTTGGGAATAGGGGTAAAGTGTCCGAAACGTTTTTTGTGTAGAATTTTAAGCTCTACAACTTTGTATATTGTATTTTTGGATGTACATCGCGTTATTCACGAGTTATTTCGAAAAAACGGTTTTCAGGGGTAGTTTTTTGGCTTTTTCAACCCCCGCACAAACTTGGAGAACCTTAAACATATGCCATTAGTTTCATACGCCCAAATAACATATTGTATCAAAAATGGAGCCTGATTAGCAAACATTCCTATCTTAGACCTTCGTTCATTGGACTACTCCGGACTCACTC
>NW_021682545.1:0-853 GCF_001412515.2 Diachasma alloeum | reverse complement strand
TTCGAAAATTCATTCCTCCGCTCCTACTTGAGATTAAGGAATGAAATCGCTGTCATTTCTTCAGAAGGTAATTCTCGATCGATCGGCATTGGTTTCATTCCTTCATCTTAATTTAAGGGGGGGGGGAGAAATGTATTTTCTAATCGGGGGAGCCCCTCCGCCCTCACTTGACGTCGGAGAACCGTTCGGGGTTACTCCGCGCTTTTGAAAATTCATTCCTCCGCTCCTAATTGAGTAGGCTAGGATAGAATTTCCCGAAGATTCCAAAAAGCTTCATTGTTCTTCGTGCATAAAAAATGGGGATCTTCGGGAAACTCCTTGCGATCGCAAGTCTTTTACCGAGTTATTTTTCTCCGTGTGACGTCCGTATAAAAGATCAAAAAATCAATTTAACAATGGGATAAATGGAGTAGAGAGAAAAGCGTGAATATCTTGGAAATTAGATNGCGAAAATATTACTGAAACTTACAGACATCATTCCTGATTTCAAGACATTCCTTTGATTTTCAGGATCATGTCACTAGAAATTTTTTACAAAATGACTTAATTTTAACATTGCTTGCTCATTGCATTTCAGAAATGCAGCTGCCTAAAAAAGACACATCGTTTCCTAGGAACAACGTTTTTTTTTTCTCGGTAAATACAGACAATAGAGAAATGTCAGAGTGGAATTCCCGGATTTTTTTTCACTCGATTAATTTTTTAAAGATTCAAATTGATACTTGATTGTTGGATTCTTTTTAAATAAATTTCCGGACACAGATGTTATACAAAATAAAACTGATAATTTATTCGAGAATATACTTTTAAACTGTTAAATATTGTGACAACTCTGATTCAAAATAATTTCTAA
>NW_021682544.1:3621-5613 GCF_001412515.2 Diachasma alloeum | reverse complement strand
GCACGTCATTGGAAAAAAATGAAGAGGAATGAATTTTATATGGTACTCCAAAGCAACAGCAGCATGGACTATCATCTCGATAATACAGCATCGAAATATACAACACTGCTCCCGAAACAAGTTGAGTTGGAAGGAGAATGGGTTGTGGGCCTGAGTGAAATACAGTTTCCTTGTAATTTTTTACATATACGTGATAGGAAANGAGTGAAATACAGTTTCCTTGTAATTTTTTACATATACGTGATAGGAAAGATGCCTCCATCAACTTTGTTAGTAGCGGAAAAGACAATAAGGGCAAGGCAAATCTACGACAAATATTTTTTCTACCTACTGCGGTTTTCAAAGACCTGACCGATCTCGTAGGTTTCATGAATAACTTTGCAGCCTTGAAGGATCCTATAAAATTGGAGTATTCTAGCCAACAAGGCTTTGTGAAAATTGGAAGACATTGCACCTCCAAAACATGCGGTTGCACGGTACACGGATTAGACTTTTCGGATAAATTGGCTGATATGTTGGGGTTTGAGAGCTCGTGGGTTTCATGAATAACTTTGCAGCCTTGAAGGATCATATAAAATTTGAGTATTCTAGCCAACAAGGCTTTGTGAAAATTGGAAGACATTGCACCTCCAAAACATGCGGTCGCACGGTACACGCATTAGACTTTTCAGATAAATTGGCTGATATGTTGGGGTTTGAGAGGCGCGTGCACAGTTTCACAAGCGCAAAGCCGTATTGTGATTGATATCTGCCAGTCTGGCGAGGGATTTACCTGAAAGCTTGTTCATCTATAGTGACCTTTGTGTACCCTATGTAACAGGTGATGTGCAGTCATCTCTTTTACGAGTGGTACCATTCAATGCTTCTGGTTATACATATAGAGCCACACACTGTGCCCACTTTTTGAAATCCTCATTATATTCCGNCGATACAATAATTTCGGATGGGTCTATGTTGGGAGCCCACATCACAGGAGCCATGGAATTGGGGCTTTCCTCGGGGGCCTCTTTCGTCGAATTCTGCCCTTCCTCGGCAGTGCAGCTCGAGCAGTCGGTAAAGAAGCTCTCAACGCGGGAATTAACGTTGTAGATGATGTAGTGACAACCGGACAAACTTTAAAGGTGGCGCGGGAGGATCGGCTAGGAGAGTCGGGATTAAAATTGAAAAGGAAGGCACAGGAAAAAATTGGATCCATGATGCGTGGATCAGGATATAAAAGAAAGCGTAAACGCCTCGCATCTCATCAAGCTTACTGGACGCGGGTCTGCCAAGACATCCAAAACAAAGAAGAAAAAAAAGAAGAGAAATATTCCACAAAATAAGAAAAAAGGAAAAAAAGTGAAAAAAATCAATCCAAGAGGAAGACTCGCGATTTATACGATATCTTCAACTAATCATCATGTCGTTTCTACATTCGCATTCTTCCGAGTGCGTGAAATCGGAGCTCGATCTGTTTAGTATATCCCCGACGCAGACAAGTATTGAAAATTCTCAATTTGTTTATTATAATCCTGTGTCTACTCTATCGGAGGACGCCCTAATCAAATTCATCGTGCCAGGCCATGGAGAAGAATACATCGATTTGGCACACACTATGATAAAAATTCGAGCGAAAATTTTGAGACCCGACGGCACTGCTGCTGTTGAGGATTCCGTCGGTCCTGTGAATAATTTTTTGCATTCAATGCTTAACCAAGTGGATGTATATTTCAATCAAAAAGTTGTTACGCCGCCAAATAACCTCTACGCCTATAGAGCATATATTGAACCGTTGCTAAACTATGGAGAAGATGCCAAGTCCTCGCATCTTGGAATAGCACTATGGTTAATTGATACCTCTGGTGCTATAGATACCGCTGTAGTTGTGGGCGCTGATGTGAAAAAAAATAATGGCTCAATCTCTCGACAAGTATTTACGAAAGTTGGAAGACCGTTTGATCTGCTGGGACATTTGCATTGTGACGTTTTCAATCAAAATAAATTTTTGATGAA
>NW_021682544.1:0-3587 GCF_001412515.2 Diachasma alloeum | reverse complement strand
AAAAAAAATAAAGGCCTAATCTCTCGACAAGTATTTACGAAAGGTGGAAGACCGTTTGATCTGCTGGGACATTTGCATTGTGACGTTTTCAATCAAGATAAATTTTTGATGAACGGTGTAGAGCTACGTGTTCGTCTTATCCGCGCAAAGGATGAATATTGTCTCATGGACGATACTACACTTAATTATAAAGTAAATATTGTGGAGGGCTCATTAATTGTTCGATGCCCGAAACTCAGCCCTGGAATATTGATAGCTCACGGTAAAACGCTTGCAAAGACAACTGCAAAATATCCCTTGACCCGTGCTGAGGGTAAATCTTTTGTTTTGCATAATGGAATTATGGGAGAGACGATAGATGACGCAATTTTAGGCCAACTGCCTAAAAGAATTATACTTGGATTTGTCGACAATGCCAGTTTCAATGGAGCGAGGAAGAAGAATCCCTTCAACTTCCAGAATTTTGCAATCAACTTTTCATGCCTGAATGTCGATGGACGCCAAGTACCTACGAAACCCATGCAACCGAGTTTTACCTCTGACGGGTGCCTAGATATGGAAGCTTTTAATACCTTATTTGCGGGGACTGGAACGCATTTTAGTGACCATGGAAATAACATTTCTCGTCTAGCATATTCGGACGGCTTTTGTTTATTCGCCTTTGACCTGACTCCTGATTTATCTGCAAGTTCTGCCGGTCATTGGAATCTCGTAAAGAGTGTGAGTGTTCGTATTGAAGTACGATTCAACAAAGCAACAGAGCAAAATGTAAATTGTCTGTTATATGCTGAATACGATAATTTGGTCGAAATTGACTCAACAAGACAAGTTATTGTCGACTACAGTGGCTGAAAAAGAATACTAAACTATTTAATAGAGGTTCACCACACAATTACGTTAGTTGCGTCCAAACAACCGAGCAGGTGTCACACCATAAACCTTTTCTACCCGGGTNTTAATAGAGGTTCACCACACAATTACGTTAGTTACTTCAGTTCCTGAAGGTACTACCGCATACTGATGCATCAATTGGAGGCGTCTACCCTGCTGACCGTGTCCCCTGGACATGGTCCCGGCCCTGTGCCATCATCATCAACACCGATAACCACAACCAAGCAGAAGCTACTGGGTTGCCGTTCATCTCGGTTCAAATGGACGAGAAATCTATTTCGACAGCTTCGGAATGCCGCCCTTCGACACAAGAATCGCTCAGCGTCTTAAGCGAAATTGCCATGTATATTAACGGAGCCAGAAAAGACTACAAGATATATCGTCTGATATTTGTGGCCAGTACTGCATTACTGTGCTTCACTGGTTGTTCAATGATCGATCTTTACAATCCTTTCATAATCTATTTTCTGCAGACACAAAACGTTACGATCGCATTATTATGAAAATGGTTAAAAAAATTACTCAGAACCGAAATTGTAATCGTAGAAATTTAAGTAAACCTTTTCAGAGCTTATCTGGCAAAGGTATTTTACATTGTAATCAGCGTTCCACTAAAAAAATTATGTACCTTCATTAATTGATCAATAATAATAATAATAATAATAATAATGATCATCATTATCATCATAATCATCCTTTACAATTAAGAAAATTATGTATCCTAGACAATAAGAATAATTTCTGAATAAATAATTTATCTAATCCTATAAATTGTGTGTTATGTAGTTATTTCTTATTACCACCACCCACTTTCCATCCGACAACCATTTCCACCCACCGCCCCTTTCCCACCCGCCACTCATTTTCCGTCTGGTGGCCATTTTCCACCCACCACCCACTTCCTGTGATCCTTGGGCATCAGACCCTGCACTCCAAGGGGCCCCCGCGCACCGACGTCCTCTTCAAAAGGCATGCCGCCGAGGGGGAAAGAGGGACGTGCGCGTGCACTTCCTGGAAAAAGGGGGGGAGGGGGGGGGGGAATTCCTGGAAAAAAATTCGCCAATTTCGGTCAATTACTACTGGTATTAGATGGATCCACTTTAAAAAAATCCAGTGTAACGATTTCTGAAGCCTCTATTCCGCCTATCAAGTAATGTAATATTATGTTTATGTATATTTTTTCATGTACTGTAATTTATTTAACAATTGAAAAAATGAAATACAGTTCTGTACTATAAAAAAATGCATACATGTATAGTATATCTCTCTATATTATAAAATTCCAAATCGACTTCTGTTAAGACATGAAATGGTGATAATTTTCAGGGAAGGGTCTCAGAGGGTCTCAAAGGGTTTGGAAGGGTCTCAAGGGTCTTAAAAGGTCTCGAAGGATCTTAAAGGGTCTGTAAAGGTCTCAAGGGTGCTCTCTATATAATAAATATAGGACTAAGGGTCATAGGAGTGCTACGGGTCATAAGGGTCATAGGGGTGCTACAGGTCATAAGGGTCATAGAGGGGCTCAGTCATGAGGGTTATAAGTGTTACGAGAGTCATAGAGGTGCTAAGACTCAGGGGTGTTAAGAGTCATCAGGTTCATAGAGGGGCTAAGCCTCATAAGGGTCACGAGGTTCATAGAGGTGCTAAGGGATTTAATGGTCACGAGGGTCATAGAGGTGCCAAGGGTCATAGGGATATTAAGGGTCATAAAGGTTATAGAGAGGCTAAGGGTCATAAGGGTCACGAGGGTCACAGATGTACTAAGTCTTAAGGGTCACAAAGGTCATAGAGGTGCTAAGGATTTCAAGGGTCATAGGGGCCTTAAGGGTCATAAGGGTCATAGGGGTGCTAAGGGTCATAAGGGTCATAGAGGGGTTAAGAGTTATAAGGGCCACGAGGGTCACAGAATTACTAAGAGTCTTAAGGGTCACGAAGGTCATAAAGGTGCTAAGGGTCATAAGGGTCATAGAGGAGCTAAGAGTGATAAAGGTCACGAGGGTCATAGAGGTGCTAAGAGACATAAGGATCACGAGGGTCAGAGAAGTGCTAAGGGCCATAGGGGTGTTAAGGGTCATAGGGGTGATAAGGGTCGTAAGGGTCATGGGGGTTCTAAGGGGGCTGCCCATATATGGGTGGATGCCCATATATAGAGGGGTGNTTAAGGGTCATAAGGGTCATAGGGGTGCTAAGGGTCATAAGGGTCATAGAGGGGTTAAGAGTTATAAGGGCCACGAGGGTCACAGAATTACTAAGAGTCTTAAGGGTCACGAAGGTCATAAAGGTGCTAAGGGTCATAAGGGTCATAGAGGGGTTAAGAGTTATAAGGGCCACGAGGGTCACAGAATTACTAAGAGTCTTAAGGGTCACGAAGGTCATAAAGGTGCTAAGGGTCATAAGGGTCATAGAGGGGTTAAGAGTTATAAGGGCCACGAGGGTCACAGAATTACTAAGAGTCTTAAGGGTCACGAAGGTCATAAAGGTGCTAAGGGTCATAAGGGTCATAGAGGGGTTAAGAGTTATAAGGGCCACGAGGGTCACAGAATTACTAAGAGTCTTAAGGGTCACGAAGGTCATAAAGGTGCTAAGGGTCATAAGGGTCATAGAGGAGCTAAGAGTGATAAAGGTCACGAGGGTCATAGAGGTGCTAAGAGACATAAGGATCACGAGGGTCAGAGAAGTGCTAAGGGCCATAGGGGTGT
>NW_021682543.1:0-2313 GCF_001412515.2 Diachasma alloeum | reverse complement strand
ACTCATCTTGGGACCCACGGAGGCCATCTTGGATTGGGTCTTATTGATCGATAAAGCTAAGGTCATTCAAGAATGGTGCAGAAAATTCCTACTGGGCCTTAAATCGCATTCTATAGAAAAATTTTTTGATCGCCTATTGATTATTATTTTTTTGACGACTCTGTTGAAAAAATCTGCAGCTTTTCAACGCGTTTTTGAAATAAAAATATTCAATGAAAAATATTGCATTCAAGAATCAATAGAATTAGATCTTTCTGTACCGCTTATTCTGTTGTGATTGTTTCTGTAGCAATTCCTTTGCTCGATTTTTTTCACTTTAATTCTTTCTATGAGAACGGAAGAAAATGCATTGAAAAAAACTCGGAAAATGCACTTCAAGGAATTGTTATAGATATAGCTTCAACCGAGTAATTGATATAGCACGATAAAATTCTATCTATTAAATATTTCCTAACGGAAAAAAGACGCAGAAAAGCTACTGAATTGTTCAATAGAATCGTAAAAAATTAAGAAAATTTTCAATGGAAGGTCAATAGAGTTTTTTAACAAGCACGCTTTCCTCTCACATTTTTTCATACGTATACCTCATCGTTTCTGACTTATTTTTATAGGACGGAATGATTTTTGTAGCTCCATTTCACCTCGTTCATTCCAAATTCAGTAAAATATCTGTTTGAAAATTATAAAAATTTCATAAACCAGACCAATTGAATAGTTTTCATTGAAAATTGACGAAAAAACTTCGAAAATTGAAGTAATGAATTGATTATTAGGTGCACGTAAGGATATGGTGGTTAGTGTCTTCGTGGACACCAGTGGCACCTGCAAACCCGGTGCAACCACTAATTTGCAGAAACCCAAGAAGTTCCTGGGCAATGGAGTTTTAATCACCCGTGATTATGCAAAGTACAAGGGTCCAGTGATAAAAATGATGGAGAGAATCACAAATTCTCCATCGATTGATCTGAATCTAATCCCACCGAACTTTGTACGTGGTCAGCATTTCCCATCGATTATCTGTCCACGCATATTGGATCCCAAACCTGACGAGGTTGTTTTAGACATCTCTGGATATGCAGGGATGGAAACATCTCACATTGCTGCACTGATGGGAAACAAGGGAAAAGTCATCGCACTTCAGAGGGATGCCGCTAGGATTGACCAATTCACAAAACGTCACAAGGAGTTCGGATGTACCAACATCCGAATTTTCCATCTTGATTTCGAGAAATTGGTTAAACAGAATGGGGCCAAGAACATCAAAGATTTTGATTATCGACCACCCTTTCCAAAGGGCAGTTTTGACAGGATCCTTGTGGATGCAGATTGCAGTTATCTTGGATTAAGACCTTTGATTTTCTACCCTCAGAATGGACGATCAATGGCCAGTTGGCAACCCCGTCAGAAGAAATTATTCACTTCTGTAAGTAAAATTAGTTTCTTGATGTTTTGAGGGTACACGCACGAAATATCTATTTTCGTCACAAGGCCGAAAAAAACTTTGCTGACGAGTCTGAGGGTTGCAGATCCAGGCGAAGCCTAGGAATGCAATCACACGACTCGGAAAAGTTGTTTTCAGCCGAGTGATGTACATAATTTTTCCTCATAATGTCCGTAAAACGACGTTTTACCGACATGTGTAAAAGAAAACCATAGAAGAAGAAAAGCTGAGTAGAACTGAGCCAGTAGAACTGAGGAGATTGTGCTCCTTTGAGTTACCCCCACTTTATTTAATTCCCGCTCACATTCTTGTCTCCCATCTCTGAAAACCAAAGGCACAATTTCTACAGTCTAACCGTAGTTTTTCGTCTATTTTATTGAAAAGTTCCGTACCTGTCTGCACATTTTTTTATACAGAAATGTTTAATAGAAAATGTTTTATAAAAACAATCAGTAGATGCCCATATTTCCAGATAAGTTTGAATAAGCCATATACTATTATATATTGTCCAAAAAAAATTCACATTGCCGAAAGTTATCTAGAATCCTTTTTTTATTCGATTTTTATCTCGAAATTTCAACTCGATGCCCCATCATTCAGAGACCTCTGAAAATTATGAATTTGGATTGAAAAAAATGTAAAGAATATTATAAACATTTTGAAAGAGCGTTTTTAATTAATATTGAGGAATTGGTTTGATAGAGGAGATATGAATAATATATAATTACAGTAGCAAATGGAGACCTGCCAATCGTCATCATGGGGGGAGGAAAGACGAAATGATGAATCCTTTGGCACTGCGCAACCAGACAAAAAGTAGCTCTTTGAAAAATTTCGTAATATTTTTAAGAATTTATTGATCACACTCTTAC
>NW_021682542.1:1121-1613 GCF_001412515.2 Diachasma alloeum | reverse complement strand
TCAGTGGTGTGTATGGTCAAGGGGAGATATCGAGGTTTTTTGGGGGTCCTCTCCAAGGCCGCTCTCCGGGTCCTTTCAAGGGGTGGCGAGTCAATCTAGGGGATGATCGTGGGGAGATCTCGGGTTTTTTTTGGAGGATATCTTTTCGCATGATCTCTCAGGGTCCTTCCAGGGGGGAGTCGATGGGGATAAGGTCAAGAGGAGATCTTTGAGGTTTTTTAGGGATAACTTTTCAGGGCAGCTCTCAGGTTTTTTTAACCCGTTGAACAACCTCACAGTATCCCACTCGTCGGAATTTGGTGGTAGTATGCGTGCGCAGCTGAGCATTTCTTATGGCGCATTGATACGTTGAGGGGCTCCCTACTCTCCTCACACCGATACCTTCGGTGACTTGCATTTTTCAATGGGTTAAGAGGGGGGTGGGGGTCAATGGGGGGCCTGGTCAAGGGTAACATTCCAGGGCAGCTCTGAGGGTATTTTAAGGGGGGGGGG
>NW_021682542.1:0-1057 GCF_001412515.2 Diachasma alloeum | reverse complement strand
CTCGGGGGTTTTCTGGGGGTATCTTTCCAAGGGAGTTCTCAGGGTTTTTCTAGAGGGGGTGGTTTAATGGGAGGTATGGTCAAGGGGAGATCTCGGGGATTTTTTGGGAGTATCTTTACAGAGAAGCTCTCAGGGTTTTCCGAGGGGCGGGCATGTTAATGAGGGGCATGTTCAAGGGGAGATCTCGGGATTTTTTTGAGATATTTACAAAAAAAAAATATTTGCAGTCCATGGGTTGATGAAGAACTGGGGTCACGATCCCGAATTACTTTTCTAATCAATCTTTCGATTGTATGTTTCAAATGTCAAATATCGTCTAAGAACCCCAGGAATCTCCTCTTAGCCATTTCCTCTGAAAATACCCTAGAAACTCCTCTGAAAAATGTTCCGTGAAAATCTCGGCGATCCCCCTAGAAAAATCTCCCTAGTTATCCCCTCAAACCTACTTTGAGAAATGTTCCCCAGATTTCTCCGGAATTTCGTTCCAACCATACTTTCGAGATCTCCTCTTGACCACACCCCTATTGACCCCTGGAAGTAACCTCAAAGAATCCCTCGGGATGTCCCCTTCATCATACACTCCTTGGCAAATCCTAGAAAGATCCAGAGAGCNTCTCCGGAATTTCGTTCCAACGATACTTTCGAGATCTCCTCTTGAACACACCCCTATTGACCCCTGGAAGTAACCTCAAAGAACCCCTCTGGATGTCCCCTTCATCATACACTCCTCGGCAAATCTTAGAAAGATCCAGAGAGCAGTCCCCAAAAGTGATCTTTAGAATCACCCGAGATCTGCCTCTGACGATCCCCTTCATTAATCCACTCCAGAAAGATCCTCAGAGCTCCCCTGGAACGTCAACCCCAAAAAACTTCCGAGATCTCCCCTCGAGTATACCTTTCATTAATACCCCCTCGAAAGGCCTTCGAAAGGCCCTCGAAAGGCCCTGAAAGTTCCTCTTGACCATATCCCCCATTGACCCCNACTTCATTAATCCACTCCAGAAAGATCCTCAGAGCTCCCCTGGAACGTCAACCCCAAAAAACTTCCGAGATCTCC
>NW_021682541.1:0-5442 GCF_001412515.2 Diachasma alloeum | reverse complement strand
AAAAAAAAGAAAATTAATTTTCGTTGGAGACGGAACATCCTCCCCCCGTTGAGAGAGTCATCGATCAACTGATGATCATTGTGTTGTCTTGTTATTGCTTCCTTCTTCCACGTCTGCGAGTTGGCTCCAGGTCGCGAGAGGCAGTGATACGAGTTTTTTGATGCACCTTTTCAAGATACCCGATTTAGTTTTCACAGAGACGACTCTGATGTGGTCGTCTCTGCCTGGATGGATTTCGACGACTCGTCCCAGCTTCCATTCCATGGATGGTAAATTATCATCTCGTAGTAATACCATGGACCCCATGGTGATGTCATGTTCTCCAGAAGTCCACTTCTTCTTTATATTAAGCTCATTGAGGTATTCTTTGTACCAGCGTTTCCAGAAATCTTGGCGCATCTTTTGAATGTGTTGCCAAGAAGATAATCGGTTGGTGTTGATGTCTTGGAGATGATGTTCTGGAAGGCTGATGAGCTCTTTCCCAATCAAGAAATGGCCTGGGGTTAATGCTGTCAAGTCATTCGGATCAGTGGATAGTGGACATAGTGGTCTTGAATTGAGAATAGCCTCGATTTCCACAGTAAGGGTCGAGAATTTTTCTAATGTAAGCAGTTGTGATCCCATGACTCTTCGTAGATGATGTTTGAATGACTTGACAGCCGCCTCCCAAATCCCCCCGAAGTGAGGAGATTGAGGGGGAGAGAACCGCCAGTTGATTCCCTTAGCACTGAGTTCTGATGTGATTTTGTACTGGCTTTTTGGTGTTTGGAGCTCTGCCACTATGTTCTTCATTTCACTATTCGCTCCCACAAAATTGGTTCCATTATCTGATTGTATGAGGATCGGCCGACCTCTCCTCCCGATGAATCTCCGCAGGGCTCCGATGAAAGCTTCGGTTGTCAAGTCACTCACAACTTCCAGGTGAATTGCCTTCACTGTTAGACAGACAAATACTGCTACATATATCTTGACGGCCTTACGATTTCGAAGCTTCGTTTCTTTTATGTAGAATGGCCCGCAGTAATCTACTCCGACATGAACAAAAGGATGTGTTGTTGCATTGACTCTCGTGGCTGGTAAACTACCCATCGTGTACTGAGGAATAGGTGGCCGAGCTCGGAGACATGGTACACATTGACGAATAATTTTTCGTACTTGAGATCGTCCATCTAGCAACCAGAATTGATGTCTTAAACTTTGGAGTGTATTCTGGACTCCAGAATGTAGTTGGATGGAATGGCATTCTTGGATGATGAGATTGGTGACATGATTGTTTTTGGGTAGCAGGATTGGGTGCTTCTGATCGAAGGGAATATCAGCCTGATGCAGTCGGCCACCAACTCGCAGGAGTCCTTGATTGTCGACGAATGGGTTGAGTGTCTTAAGTTTCCCTTTGTATTGTGAATTGGTCTTGTTAGTGCTGAACCAGTTGATTTCTTCACAGAACGAGCTGCGCTGTACTACCCTGATGATCACCAGCTGTGCTTCCTTCAATTCTCCCACTTGGATCATCCCCTTTGATGGGATTTTCTTCATCAAGAACCGGAAGAATCGCCGCCAGATTGCGACGTGCCTCCTGAGTTTGATCCACGATGAGTAGCGAGTGAATAAGTTGAATTCTGTGATGATATGAAGGCAGGTAGCTACTTTAACCTCAGAATCGTTCTCTAGTGGCACTATTGGTTGCCAACACCATGTGTCTTCTGGGTGCATCAGCCATGCAGGGCCTTGCCTCCATATTTTGTTGTTCACCAATTCACCTGGTAGTTGTCCTCTTGATAATGCATCTGCTGGATTGTCTTCGGACCTGACATGTCTCCACTCGATCCCTGGAGCTTCTTGTTGGATGGCTGAGACTCGATTCGCCACAAAAGTCTTCAGATGATGAGGTGAGGTACCAATCCAGTGGAGTGCGACCATAGAATCGCTCCAAAAAATAATTTTGGAAATTGGAAATTCAATAGCTTCTTTGATAGCCTTGTAGAGTTGCGCAAGTAAGTAGGCTCCACATAATTCTAGTCTAGGTATCGTAATAGTTTTCAGAGGTGAGACTCTCGACCTGGAGCACAACAAAGACGTTTGGATATCTCCTTTAGCATTGCTTGATCTTATATAAATGCAAGCTCCATATCCTCTCTCGCTTGCATCGCAGAAACCGTGTAATTGAACTGTGGTAGAATCTGTAATCAGAACATTTCGAGAAAATTCCAAATTATTTATTTGAGGGAGTTGCTCGCAGAAATCGTTCCATAGAGTGTGGATGCTGGTTGGTACAGATTCATCCCACTCTATTTTGTCTGCCCAAAGTTTTTGGATAATATTTTTTGCAAATAGGATGGTGGGTCCTAAAAGGCCTAGAGGGTCAAAGAGTGCAGCCACATGAGATAGAATGATTCTCTTGGTGACTGTCTTACTTTGAATGATTGGTTTGACGGAATAACAAATGTTGTCCGCTTGTGAATTCCAAGAAACCCCCAGTGCCTTTAGAGCCTGACTGCTGTCAAGCTGGAGATTTTTATTGATATCCTCTGCAGGTAGGTGCTGCAAGAGGCTCATGTCATTGGATGCCCATTGTCGTATTTTGAGACCTGCTTGTTGTAGGCACTCAGTTACTTGGGTTTGAGCATCTCTGGCTGCTTCTTTTGTAGAAAAGCCAGTTAACAAATCGTCTACGTACATGTCCCTTTGTAGAATATGTGATGCAAGTGGATATTGATCAGAGTAATCTCGAGCCAGTTGCTGGAGACTCCTGATTGCTAAGAATGGGGCTGAGGATAGCCCGAAGGTTACTGTATTTAGCTGATAAGTTGTTATTTCATTGTCATCGTCATACCATAAAATTTTCTGGTATTTGCGATCTTCGGGGCGAATGATAAATTGTCTGTACATCTTCTCAATATCACCCGTTAGAACATATTTGTAGAATCGAAAACGAGTGATCAAAGAGAAGATGTCATCTTGAATTGTCGGGCCTACCATTAAGGCAGAGTTGAGTGATAGCCCTTCTGGAGTGCTGGCTGATCCATCGAACACCACTCGAACTTTGGTGGTCAGACTGGTCTCTTTTATTACCGCATGATGGGGTAAATAAAATCCTTCATTATTATCGTCAATAATCTTCGTCATTTGGCCCAGTTCCAAGTATTCAGAAATTACTGCTCTATATTGTTCCTTCAGCTGGGGGTCCCGGATGAATTTTCGATCCAAAGATTGGAGGCGCTTGCGTGCAATTTCTTTGGTCAAACTCAATTTCTGTGTTGATTCCTTGAATGGAAGGGCAACTACGTATCGGCCCGTCCTATCTCTGGTATAATTGTCCATGAAGTGTTTTTCTGCAGCTTGTTCTTCCGGAGAGATGAATTTTTGCTTAGGAATTTCTTCAAGTCTCCAGAATTTCTCGATATTGAACTGTGTTGTGAGACAGAAGGTCTGTTGAGCAGTATCGGTGCTTGGAATAGAATCGCTGCCTCCCACAATCCAACCCAGCTGAGTTTTTTGGAGATATAAATCAGGAGGAATCACATATTGTCCCACGCAAAGTAAGGCTAATGTTGGTCCTGAACCCAGCAACATATCAATCGCTCCTGGTGAATAGAAGGACGGGTCTGCAAGTCGCAGATTCTTTGGTAATTTCAAGGAATCACGAGGGCAGCCTTCCGATGGAACGAGATCGGATATTTTGGGAATCGTGAGGAAGGTCAACGTTCTTTCATACCTGTTGGTTGTAGACTTGATCGTTGCTGTTACCTGGTGTTTGGTGTACGTGGTGAGTCCATTGATTCCAATCACAGGAATTGAGTAATTCCTTCTCTGCAATTTTAGTCTGTGGGCAAGGTTTTCCGTGATAAAGTTGGTTGTTGAACAAGTGTCCAGGAGAAGTCTCGCCCTGATCGATTGTTTTTTGATGTCGAGCACGTTGACGATGGCTGTGATTAGCATCTGATTGCTAGCTTGATTGTTGACCAATACCACGCTCTTTTCGCCGTCCATTGGTTGTCAACTTTGAGTGTTTGCGTTTTTCTCTGTGTGAATTAAAGTATTGTGTCTTTCCTCACATACCCAGCACATGTGTTTTGATGGGCATTCTTCCTTGCTGTGACCCGTGCGCAGACAATTTGGACAAAATGAATGACGATTTACCATTTGAATGCGGCCTGGAACATTCAGAGTTCGGAATTTCTTGCATTTGTAAAGTGGGTGTTGATCTTGATTACAAATTGCACATTTCGCCTCTGTGGTAGTATAGAAAGCCCTTGCATGTGGTCGTTTTAGGCTTTGTTTATGCATACTGGTTTCTGTTTTATTTTCCTTTTTCACTTTGGCATTGTCCCGTACGATGAATCGAGATGCTCGCTGAGATAAAAAATCCAATAATTGTTGAGATTTAGGAAACACCCCCTTGGTGAGTGTCTCCTCCCATGCATCGCTGGTTGTTGGGTGGAGAACATTCTCCACCATAGCTACGATGGTTTCATCGTTGATGATGACTCCTACAGTTTTTAGCATTTCGACGTGCTGCCTCGTGTCATCCACTAGTTTGGTGAGACCTGTTGCTGTTTCTTCAGTTTGTTTTGGAATATTTAATAATAATTGATAATGTCTCGAAATGATGAGTCGGTCGTTAGAGTAGATTTCGTTAAGAATATTCCAGGCTCTCTCATAATTGTCTCCTGTTATTGGCAACATTTTGACCTTGTCAAGTGCAGAGCCCTTAAGGCATCTTCGCAGATAAGAAAATTTCACGACCTGGTTGAGATCAGACTGGTTGTGGATGGCTGCTTCGAATTCTCCCTTGAATGAAAGCCAATTCTCGTATTCTCCATTGAAAACTGGTAAGTCTGGACTTGGTAATTTGAATCTTCTTTGTCCACAGTTGTGGTGTTCATGATTTTGGCTTTCGTTATCAAGTTCTGACGTAGCTCTGGTCGAATCTCCGCGTGGGGCTGCTACCAGTCTCTCAAATTCCGCGAGATTGTCATAATATGTCGCTTCGATGTCATACCTACTTTCAGGAGAGTGGTGCTCGTTCTCAGGATCTAACTGTTCAAATTCCTGACATATTCCTCGAATACCCTTCATAATTTCTTTGTATTCATTTACTCTCAGTGTGACCTCAGTTACCTCTACTTCCTTGTTTTTATAGATGGAGAGAAATTTCTTAATCAACTTATTTTGCCCATTAAAGTTGATCAGTGCCTTCTTCAACTCTCTCACACGTTTTTGATGTTGGGTTGGTAATTCCAATACAGGTCTCAATTGTCGTTGAGCGAGTGGAATATCATCCTCTATGATAGCCTGCACTTCGACACTCGTCATTTTTTCAAACTCTCACTTCACTTGTTTGCACTGATTTATTATTCGGATTTTCGGATAAATCCGGCTCGAAGGACCATTAAATGTACCAACCTTACGTTGATACACTCGAGTTAACAATTTAATATC
>NW_021682540.1:1429-1665 GCF_001412515.2 Diachasma alloeum | reverse complement strand
TGATCGAGACTGATCGTGAAGAACCATGGACATCACGTTTTTATACACAATAACCACTATAACGAACAAAAAGAATGACAACACTGTAGATAGGATTCACATATAAAAATTCTTTATTCTTTATAATTAGAACCACGTCTCCACAGAAGAATTTTTGTTTATCCAATCACGAAGCTGGTGAGCTTGGGATAGAGCGCAATATACGTGGTGTTTGGTGTTCTGTCCGCTCAATGCCG
>NW_021682540.1:0-1296 GCF_001412515.2 Diachasma alloeum | reverse complement strand
TTGAATTTAACGTTTCCAACGCTCCAGTCAATTCCGTGATGGTGTGTAGTTACCAACTTATACTCCTTCCCGTACTTATAGGGAATTTTCAACGGTTCACATAAATCAGCTTTTAGCCGCAACTATTGCAATTTTCCTTTGCTATAAAGCGGTTATAATGTCCTTTAAGACACTGTATATACACGACAATATCCATAATGAGGTGTTGCTCAGGCGCAAATACAACTAAGACTGAGACGAGACGAAAATACGAATATCGTGGGAGTGGGAAATTGAATAAAAAATGCTGACGCCACGATTATATACCTCGACAAAAAAAATCATTACATTTCATTTATTATTCGTCATTCGTTTGCTACGTACCCATATGGTACGGTCCTATATACATTTCTACATTGCCTTTTAGTGCTACAAACAGAAGTCATTTTTACCTCTTTCTTTGTTACTACCTGATGAAATTCTGTGCGTCTGATAGCATCGTATGACAAGACTATTGGACCCTCCCTTTCGCGTGTCACCATTTCTCTGACAGCTTGATAATTGATATGTTGATTGTTATTGAAGTTTAATGTGATACCTTTAACTTTACACACTTCTTTTGTCTCATTATTACTTGTTTGAACTAGGTACGCATAGAATTAGACTCGTGATATAGGCCCTCTGATACAAAAGACTTGATATAACTACCCTCCCCGTAACCTTCTNCATAGGCCGTCTGATACAAAAGACTTGATATAACTACCCTCCCCGTAACCTTCTAGCTCATTTGTCAAATCACCGAGAAATTTACCGCATTCTGGTTCCCACTCACCGTCTTTTGATACAAATATAATGGAATCTGTATCACAATATAGAACCCTCTCTTGAAGTCTCTCTAAGTAACTGTACAGTTCGAGACGAGCCTGTGCTGTTGTGTAGGCTGCAATAACAACGTTAGCTGTAGGTGTCGGTAGAAGCGCCTCATTTTGATATACAAAATTCACGTACATCATTTTTTCGTTGACGGGAAGCAACCCTGTGATTACCAATTCAGGGTTATTTATCATTTCTAATAATCTTTGCCTTGTCGCAACTATTTCAGTTTGCGGTAAGTTCTCTCTCTGCCCAAATTTACCCCAAAATGCATTGAGAATCATTTTCGCTAAGACTCTATACCCTGGATTACACTCTATCTTATGTTTCTCGAGTAAGACGCCGTCCTTCGCAAAATATTCTTATATATAAGCATCTTAATCTTCATCTGTTGAACAACACTGCGGATAGTCGGAGGCTTCTTGCTTTTCTTTTAAGAAAGTG
>NW_021682539.1:1104-1307 GCF_001412515.2 Diachasma alloeum | reverse complement strand
TTATTGCGCTGTGATTTTCATGACAGTTTCTTCCATTTTTTACAGAGATCAATGGCTGAAAGATGGTTAACTAATGGGGAATTTAATTCTCCGTCGAACTGCCGTTTCGTCATCCCTTAATCTCAATTAGGAGGGGAGAGACAAATTTTTAATTCGCGGGCGAGTTATTCATTAGGTTTTTCATAACGCCGCGACTTTCGTCG
>NW_021682539.1:0-939 GCF_001412515.2 Diachasma alloeum | reverse complement strand
AGTTATTCATTAGGTTTTTCATAACGCCGCGACTTTCGTCGCAGTTTTTATCTTTTGATTACAGAGATTACCCCCTCCACGGGGTTCCCACTTTGTCGTTAGTGAGAGGCCTCGGTCGCGGGCGGTGGGGGTCTTAAGGACTACCGCCGCCCGCGGTCGCTAAGAGGAATCCACCCAATCCATGTGTGTAAGCGGCGTAAGCCATGGCCTCGGCCATACCGTGCCTAAGGATGCGTGGCACAGGGGGAGCTGTATCGCTAACGGTGCCTCTCAGAAACCGGGGCGACCTCTGAGAGTAGTCTTGGGTGTAACCCACCCGAGACAAGCCAAACCCTGGGCAATCGCGGCAATGCACCAGGTGACAACGCTTAACCGCGGTACTCGTGGGACCAAAAATGGAAACCAACCTAAAAAATCTCAGTATTGAAAAAGAAACTTCGGGTGGGGCCAGCGATGGCGAACACACGAAGTCTGACAAGGCTGACCAGTCTGGTACCGATGTGAATCGGGTCAGACTGAGTGGAGCCGAGAGAAGACGTCGCAAGAGATCGAAGCTGCATCAAACCTCGGGGGCAATTGCAACCTTGGCGGATGCAGCAGCGAAGGTCGATGAGGGGCAGGGGGAGGGGGCTGTGAGGAAGGCAATAAAACGTCTTCCATCGGAGCGTACCACGCCAAGCCCCTCAGTCAGACCGAAAGAAAAGAGAACGCAGGATCAGGGCCCATATGCTCAGAATACTGCGAGCTCATTCAAGTTTGCAGTTATGCCGGAGTCATATCCGGAGCAGAAACTGGGCACTGAAGAGGTAACGGAGGTAAAGAAATTCCTGAAGGGGGCCATTCTGGTGTTACCTGACGGGGTGAAAGCACCCACCTTCAACGGTATCTGTGAAAGAGAAGGTGTGGCAATGGTGTACTGCACTGATGAGAAAACGGGAA
>NW_021682538.1:838-1118 GCF_001412515.2 Diachasma alloeum | reverse complement strand
AATTCACGTCCCACGTGACGGGAACCACCACTACACCTCCATGTAGCACCTCCTTGGCTCTAATTTTTCAAGTTTTTTTTCAGTCTATTTTGCTTTTGTTCTCATGAAGAAAATCAAACAAAAAAAGTTAGAAAATTGGAGAAGAGAAAATTCTATAGAAAATATCTCAATAGAATAAGTTATATAAAAAAAAATCGAATTCTATTGACTTTTTCTATTGATCATTTTTGGTAATCGGATCTGGCCTTCCCTGGGCCAATCAGAGTTCAGTATTCAATAA
>NW_021682538.1:0-693 GCF_001412515.2 Diachasma alloeum | reverse complement strand
ATAATTTTGAAGGTCTCGTGGTATTACTACTGAATATTTTTTGTTAAACATCTCAATAGAATCGGCCAAAAACTAATTGAGAGTTCAATAGATATCCAATAGAATTTTGTAACCATTTCGCTAGGTAAATATTTCTATTATCCCTCGATCACTCGCGCTCGGCCGCCAGCCTTCGTTCATCGCAGGGTTAGCGCAGCGCCGCTGGAGTAAACCGAGCGCGCTGTTGCCACATTTGAAAGGCGCGCTGTGCGCCTTTCAAATGTGGCAGAGAATGAAGCTGTAAATGTAGCTCGCTCGAGTGGTCGACAGAGATTCACTCGCACCGGGCGGAGCGACGCGGCGCACTTTCCTGTCCGTTCGACATTTTTTTTTGTAGCTAAACAAATTTTTCGAAAAAAAACAGACAATGCCAACGCTCAATAAAAAAATTGAGCTAGGAACTCTAATTTTTCAGGATTTTTGAGCGTCATGAAACACTAAAATATAAATAGACAAAAACAGGCGGCGCCGCACTCATTGAGCGAGTAATTGTGGGTTAAATTTTTTCATCCGTGACTTTCTAGAAAACCCCAGCAATTTCTAGAATTGTCGAAAAAACTGGAGAATTTCTTCGTATGTTTCAAAGAATTGGAGAATTCTCTCAAAAACTCTTTAAGATTTGAATGTTGATTATTTTTCTCACTCGGATTTCAG
>NW_021682537.1:207-1672 GCF_001412515.2 Diachasma alloeum | reverse complement strand
CATCATCGCAGTGTACCTTAATCGGGTCGAAGCGATGTAAAATAACGATCAAAAAAAAGATGGCGTCATCGCTAATTTATACCCCTGAGGATGGCTTCCAAAGTTTCTCAATTTTTTCTACAATTTGTTTGAAAATTCTACATGCGAATTGATACCACTCTCCTCCCACGGGCTCCAAGCACGTAAAAATCGTGGAAAACAATTTTCCTTCTTTGATTTTATCGCTAATTCATAGCCTTCAGAGTAATTTTCGAGCCTGCTGAATTTGTTGGAAATTCATTTGAAACTTCTAGCTACCTGCGTACCGGTACCCCTCCCTCCTACCCCCTCCCATGGCATAAAAAAATGAAGAAAAAAAACAATTTCTTTTTTGGGTGAAATAACAATTTTCTCGAAAAATCGACCCTCTGCTGGGGGGGGGGATTCGCACCTGCTATATTTTTTTAAATTTGTTTGAAACGTTTAAGCGCATGCGTATTGGTAGCACCCCTCTCCCCCGCATCTGAAGCCTTTAAAAATGGGGTAAAAAAATACTTATCTCATTTAATCGTTAATTTGCATCCCTCAGAGTCATTTTGAAACCTCAATTTTTTTCAAATTTATTTTGAACTTCTAAGCGCGTGGGTATCGGTACAAAAAATTGAAAAAAAAAATTTCTTTATGGGGACAATAACAATTTTCTCGCAAAATCGACCCTCTGGGGGGAGGGGGGCGGGTTTNAAAAAATTTCTTTATGGGGACAATAACAATTTTCTCGCAAAATCGACCCCCTGGGGGGAGGGGGGCGGGTTTCGCACCTGCTCTATTTTTTTAAATTGATTTGAAACTTATAGGCGCATGCGTATTGGCATCATCTCCCTCTCCATAACCAAAGCAATTAAAAATTGGCCGTGACTATTCGCACCATTGCGTGAGTCACTCCCGTACACTCCATACACTCCACGCATGCGTGAAGTTTGTGTGTTTCACGCAGTTGTATTTTTATACACCCGTGTGTTTCACGCAGTTGTATTTTTATACACCCGTGTGTTTCACGCAGTTGTATTTTTATACACCCGTGTGTTTCACGCAGTTGTATTTTTATACACCCGTGTGTTTCACGCAGTTGTATTTTTATACACCCGTGTGTTTCACGCAGTTGTATTTTTATACACCCGTGTGTTTCACGCAGTTGTATTTTTATACACCCGTGTGTTTCACGCAGTTGTATTTTTATACACCCGTGTGTTTCACGCAGTTGACGTTTTATACTACTGTGTGTTTCATGCAGTTGTATTTTTATATTACTGTGTGTTTCACGCAGTTGAAGTTTTATACACCTGTGTGTTTCACGCAGTTGCGTTTTTATACGCCTGTGTGTTTCACGCAGTTGTATTTTTATACACCTGTGTGTTTCACGCAGTTGCATTTTTATACGCCTGTGTGTTTCACGCAGTTGTATTTTTATACACCTGTGTGTTTCACG
>NW_021682537.1:0-128 GCF_001412515.2 Diachasma alloeum | reverse complement strand
TGTGTGTTTCACGCAGTTGTATTTTTATACACCTATGTGTTTCACGCAGTTGTATTTTTATACGCCTGTGTGTTTCATACAGTTGTATTTTTATACGCCTGTGTGTTTCACGCAGTTGAAGTTTTATA
>NW_021682536.1:23936-24106 GCF_001412515.2 Diachasma alloeum | reverse complement strand
CCCCCCTAAATTTTCATCCCCCCCGATATATACGGGTGTTTTCAACCCCCCCGGAGAAACCGGATAATAATGTATTTTCTCCGAAATTCATATTTTAATTTATAAAAAATCAGCGCATGTTTCCAGAGACGTAAATTTCATAACAATGTAGTCTCAAACCCCTCCCCCTC